>NC_080541.1:49349355-49649355 GCF_028640845.1 Ahaetulla prasina | reverse complement strand
AGGACCCCCTTCCTATATGGACGGTGATGCCGGCAGAAGGCTTGGCCACAGCACGGGAACCAGTGGACTTGCGGGCCCAGGTGCGAGAGGTGCAGCGCCAGACGCCTGGTCACAGCAAAGGAGAGCAGAGGTGGGCCCCGCG
This sequence comes from Ahaetulla prasina, assembly GCF_028640845.1. Classification (NCBI taxonomy): domain Eukaryota; kingdom Metazoa; phylum Chordata; class Lepidosauria; order Squamata; family Colubridae; genus Ahaetulla; species Ahaetulla prasina. The sequence goes on along the minus strand of NC_080541.1, from coordinate 49,649,213 downwards.
TCTCCTTGGACCTTGGAGGAGGACTTACTCAAGTTTTGGGGGCGATTATATGTGCCCACAGGACCACTCCGAGCCCTCGTCATGACCCAGTGCCACGACAACACTGCAGCAGGACGTTTTGGGTTCTTCAAGACCCTCCACCTGGTGACACGGACCTTTTGGTGGCCCCAAGTGCGGCATGATGTACATGCCTACGTGACATCCTATGTGACATCCTGTGTACCGTGCCGGCAAGCCAAGGCCGCCACGGGGGCCCTTCCCGGGCTCCTCCAGCCCTTGCCGACACCCGACAGACCCTGGGGGGCGATCTCCATGGACTTTCTGACGGACCTGCCGCCGTCCTCTGGGTTCACCACAGTGCTGGTGGTGGTGGTGGTGGTGGACATGCTCACCAAGATGGCACACTTCATCCCATGCCTACAGCCGCAAAAACAGCCCGTCTCTTTCTGCAGCACATCTTCCGCCTCCATGGTCTACTGGACAGGGTGGTTTCAGACCTCGGAGTTCAGTTCACAGCTCGCTTCTGGAAGAGCCTGATGGCTGCGTTGGAGGTGCAGGTGTGTCTGTCATCATCGCACCATCCGGAGACCGACGGGGGTACAGAGAAGGTCATCGGTATCCTGGAACAGTATCTCCGTTGCTTCATCAACCAGCAACAGGACAACTGGGCCGATTACTTGCCCCTGGTGGAGTTTGCTTTTAACAACTCTCAGTACACCCCTACTCAGATGACCCCGTTCTTTGCCAATGTGGGGTACCATCCGCAGCTCTTCCCTCTGGCACCACCGGACTCTCCTGTTCCCGAAACACAGACCTTCCTGACAGAATTGCATGCGGTCCAACAGTTGGTACGTCAGCAGCTGGATCGGGCAAAGGAGGACTACAAACGGTCCGCCGACCGCTCCCGACGGGCAACGCCCCCGCTGGCGGTTGGAGACCGGGTGTGGCTCTCCACCAAACACCTCCCGTCCGACCGCCCGGTAAAGAAGTTGGACCATCGATTCATCGGCCCGTTCCCTGTCGAGGCAGTCATCAACCCGGTAGCCTACCGACTGACCCTGCCACGATCCATGCGGATCCACCCCGTCTTTCACTGGTCCCTTCTGGTTCTTGAGGCCACACTGAGTCCCCTTTGGTGCCCAACAGCACCCGTCACTGTCGCCGAGGACGGGTCGGAGGAATACGAAGTCCACAGTGTACGAGACTCCCGCTGGCTGAAGGGTCGTTTCCAATATTTGATCGTGTGGAAGGGATACGGCACTGATTTCTCCTGGGTAGATGCCTCCGACGTTCATGCCCCTGACCTGGTGCAGGCCTTCCATGAGCAGAACCCAGCCCGACCGCATCACGATCGTCAGCCCTGGGGGAAGGGCCCTGCGGTGAGGGATAGTGTTATGACCCAGGTTCCTGGACCCGGACTCCTGGACTTGGATGATTCAGAAAGTGAGGGAGAAGACCTGGCCAGCCCTGCTTCTCTTGGGCCCTCTCCCTCCCTGGCACCCACTCAAAGGGAGGAGGAGGGGCCGGCAAGGCCTGATTCTCTCGAGCCTTCTTCTGATTTGGCAACACCCCAAGAACAGTTTTGGAGTGATGCAAGACTGCGCAAACAAGACCGGCACGCGCTGCAGAAGCATCGTTGGGATAAAGCCAAGGAATGATGGTCATGCAGTGACATCTGCAGAGACTATAAATAGGAGGCGGGACTTCCTGATTTTTTGTCTTGGACAAAGCAATGAATTTGCGCAGGCAAACTGTATCAATGGAGAGAAGAATATATTTGTGAGTAATTCTGGCCTTATCTATAATTTCTTCGTTATCTCCAGAAACTTGGCAGGCCCGTGGGTAGATGTGGCCAGGACATTTATCTATGTAAATAAAGTAGAAGAGGAGGCCTTTGACTGACTCTTTGTTGGGAGTATTGGGGGAGGGAAACAGAACAGCAGCAGAGGAGAGCGGAGGCTGTCCGCTCTTTTTCTTGGACTTTGGAGGAGGGCTTACTCAAGTTTCGGCAGCAGTTGTATGTGCCCACGAGACCACTTCGAGCCCTCATCATGACCCAGTGCCACGACAACCCTGCAGCGGGACATTTTGAGTTCTTTAAGACCCTCCACTCTGTGATGCAGACCTTCTTGTGGCCCCGAGTGCAGCACGATATACACGCATACGTGACATCTTGCGTGCCATGCTGGCAAGCCAAGGCCACCACGGGGGCCCCTCCTGGGCTCCTCCAGCCCTTGCCGACACCCAAAAGACCCTGGGGGCAATCTCCATGGACTTTCTAATGGATTTGCCGCTGTCCCCTGGGTTCACCACAGTGTTTGTGGCAGTGGATATGTTCACCAAGATGGCACACTTCATCCCATGCCGCGGGCTGCCCACAGCCTCCAAGATGGCCCGTCTCTTCCTGCAGCATGTCTTCCGCCTCCATGGTCTGCAGGGTAGTTTTGGACCACGGAGTTCAGTTCACAGCTCGCTTCTGGAAGAGCCTGATGGCCTCGTTGGAGGTGCAGGTGTGCCTGTTGTCAGTGCACCAACCAGAGACCGACGGGGGTATGGAAAAGATCATTGGCATCCTGGAGCAGTATCTCCACTGTTTTGTGAGCCAGCAGCAGTTCAACTGGGCCGATTACCTTTCCCTGGCAGAGTTCGCATTCAACAACTCCCAGCACACTTCCACCCAAATGACCCTGTTCTTTGCCAACATGGTGTCCCATCCGTGGCTCTTCCCTCTGGCACCACTAGACTCCCATGTTCCCAAGACTCAGGACTTCCTGTCGGAATTGCATGCGGTCCAGCAGTTGGTGTGTCGGCAGCTGAGTCGGGCGAAGGAGGACTACAAATGATTCGCCGACACCTCTCGACCGACCGCCTGGTGAAGAAATTGGATCACTGATTCATCAGCCCATTCCCTGTTGAAGCGATCATCAACCCGGTGGCCTACCGGCTGACCCTGCCACAGTCCATGTGTATCTTTTACTGGTCCCTTCTGGTCACTGAGGCCCAATCATGTCCCCTTCGACACCCAGTGGCACCTGTTCCCCCAACCACATTCACTGAGGACGGGTCAGTGGAATATGAAGTGGACAGCATCCAAGACTCCCACTGGCTGAAGGGGCGCTTCCAATACTTAGTTGCACAGAAGGGATAAAGGCCCGAGGATTTCTCCTGGGAGGATGCTTCCTCCATTCATGCCTCTGACCTGGTATGGGCCTTCCATGAACTGTTCCCGTCCCGACCGCATCCCAACCGTCAGGCCCGGGGGAAGGGCCCTGTGGTCGAGGAATAGTGTTGTGACTCCGACTCCTGAACTTGTACAGATAAATTACTGGTAGATGTCGTTTACTCGTGTATGTGGTGTGGGGGACAGAACAACCTCTGGACTCGCTCAATTTTATTAATGTCTGATATTCAGTGTGGATTCCAGGCAGATGAGCTATATTAGAGAATTGGTCCAACAAAGGTTTTGTATGCCCTAGTTTGTAATACAATATTACCAGAGTAGAAGCTTTGCAAGATTAGGTTAACAACTCTTAATGCCTTTTTGTCAATGCTGTAACAATGAGCTCTGGCACTTAGATCATTAGAGATGAGTAATCCAAGATGTCAGCATTCCAGAAAACCCCTCCTGCAGAAAAGACTCCGAAGCCAACATCTTTCAAAGTTCTTTTACTAGCATAGGTAAACTGGCACAGTTAGATGAAAACCGAAACTGGGGATTCTGGTTCCTCCCTCAATAATACAAACCCCAAAATCTCCACCCTCATGACCCCTCTGCCGGTCACATGCTGCAATCCTCAACCATCCCATGTCAAAGCATCACTCCAGCCACTCCTTCTCCAGATGCAAACCTAGCCTAACCTTGACCGGCAGGAAGAATGTTGTTTTGTCTAATCATCCCTTGTACTACCACCCTCCTCCCCTCCTTTCCCACAGAGGAGAAAGTGGCAGCGTGTGGAAGCCTTCGGCCTAGTATGGCTTCTAAAGCTGACACAAGGTCCTTGACAGTGAGGGTTGTCTATGAGGTCGTATCTACCCAGCTTGTAATTCGTGTTCTGATTTTTTTTGCCAATGTGTAAGACACAGCATTTGTTGGTTGAGATTTGGAGTTGCCAATTGTTTGACCATTCTGACACATAGTCAAGGTCTCTTTGTAGGGCAGCAGCATTGTCGGTGGTGTTGAAATATTGAGAGCAGTCAAGTCACCTGCTGCAGATATGGTGGTAATGTCAAGGCTCAATCAAAAGCTCAGTGGAGTTTAGTCAGAAATAAGCTTTCCTCCATTTTCTCCAAGCTTTATATATTTATTTGTTTATATACATGGCTTCCAATCTAAAATCAGGAACTTTTAGTAGCAAACAAAAATAAAAGCATAATATAATTATTAAAAACATTTAAAAGAAAAGCAGCATTGAGGCCTCAATAAAAGTCACAGCCATAAATCAACCACACCATGCCAGCTTCATCAAAATCCTAGTCCCAGTGCTTGGAGGAGAGCTGATCAAGGCCATCAGTATCTCCTGGGAGACTGTTCTATAAAGCAGTGCCATGACAAGGAAGGCCCTACCAGACAACACTGTTTAACTGCGGCTACTCAGAGTAGGTCCACCTTCCCAGAGGCAGTAAATCATGAAACCATTGTGAATAGGCAGTCCCAGTGGTGAAATCCAAATTATTTTACTACTGGTTCTGTGGGCATGGCCAAATTATTAAAAATAGAAATATAAATATAAAATATAAATATTAAAATCAATTTAAAACCCCTCTAAATTTAAAATCTAAGCCAGTCCTGCACAGATGAATAAATGTGTCTTGAGCTCGCGACGGAAGGTTCGAAGGTCATGAAGTTGACGGAGTCCTGGGGGGAGTTCTTTTTAAAGAAATCCTTGGTTATTCCAGCTTTAAAGTATTATTTACTCTCATCTTGCAATGGAAAGGGAAAGATATCATGCGACATCTTCACTGACCACTTGATTGTTGACACATTCAGTTATGGAGATCTGCCCTGCCTTCCTCACAGAAGCTGCAGGTTTCGGTAGGTATATTCTTTGCTCTTTGTGGACATTTTGGCTTGAGTTCTAGGAAGCGTGGTGTTGTGTCTGCACCCCCCAAGCCGGCCCTGCTGCCAGAAAGTGACTTGGAAAGTGAGGGGGAAGGGTTGTCAGGACTTACCTCAGGAGCACCGGCTCCCCTGGCTCAGCTCCAGGAGCCAGAAGCAGACCAGGTGGAAGAAATAATGAGGCCTCCATCCCCTGACTCTTTCCCCTCCCAGGCCATGCCTGCAGACCCAGTTGACAGCAATCAGGCTTGGTTTCATAGGCAGGAGAGGAGGGAACAACAGAAGCAAGGGTGGGGCAGGCCTAGGAAGTGCTGAGTCATGGAGCCACACCCCACAGGATATAAAAGGCAGCAAGAACTGGTGTGTCTCTTTGTAACAGGCAAATCCACTGATCGACTAGAGCTGAAGTTTGTGACTCACTAGCGTCGTGGAAGATAACAAGGGCTCTTGGCAGATGCTGGCTCTTTTGCCTCCAGAGCTGATAGTGCCAGCTAATTAAGCCATCATGCGGACAGAAGCAGAGGAGGACAGAACACGTGGATGCTTGTTCTTTCTGGGCCACAAACATAGTGCCTGACCAATACTTTGCATAAATCTTACAAAGGTTCCTTATATATGATGTGATGTCCCGTTGTCTGGAGGCCGTGCGGGTCTGGATGGGGAAAAACAGGCTCCAATTCAACCCCGCCAAGACGGAGTGGCTGTGGATGCCGGCGTCCCGGTATAATCAGCTGAGGCCATCGCTGTCTGTGGGGGACGAGTCATTGGCCCCCACAGAGAAGGTCTGCAATCTGGGCGTCCTTCTGGATGCACAACTGTCGTTGGAAGAGCATTTGACGGCCGTCGCCAGGGGAGCTTTTTATCAGGTCCGCCTGATACGCCTTCTTACACCGGGATTCCTTGTGCACATTCACTCATGCCCTCGTCACTTCCCATCTGGACTACTGCAATGCTCTCTACATGGGGCTTCCCTTCAAGAGCAGCCGAAGATTCCAATTAGTTCAGAATGCAGCTGCGCGGGTGATAGAGGGAGCGACTCGTTGCTCCCATATAACAACTCTCCTGCACAGGCTGCACTGGCTTCCGGTGGTCTTTCGGGTGCAATTCAAGGTGTTAGTTACCACCTTTAAAGCGCTCCATGGCATAGGACCGGGTTACTTATGGGACCGCCTGCTGCTACTGGCGACCTCCCATCAACCAGTGCGCTCCCATAGGGAGGTTCTCCTCAGGGTGCCGTCGGCCAGTCAATGTCGACTGGCTGCGCCCAGGGGGAGGGCCTTCTCTATGGGGGCACCAACCCTCTGGAACAAGCTACCACCAGGTATCCGTCAACTCCCTGATCTTCGGACCTTTCGACGCAAGCTGAAAATATTTCTGTTTCACCGTGCAGGACTGGCCTAGTGGGGTTTTAATAAGGGGTTTTATTGGTTTTAAGTTCTTCAACCAACTCTAAATTTTTCTTTTAAACTGGTTTTAAAAATTGTTTTTACTTTGGCTGTAAACCGCCCTGAGTCCTTTGGGAGAAGGGCGGTATAGAAATTGAAACAATCAATAAATAAATAAATAAATAAATAAATAAATAAATAAATAAATAAATAAATAAATAAATAAATAAATAAATAAATAAATAAATAAATATAGAGAAGTTAAGTGTTTAATGAAAGAATGTTAATTTTGCACTGCATAAACGGTTGACTTAAACTAGGAAAAAAGGATTTTTACCAGCTGTAGCTTTCATGGATTATAGATTTTCTGTTTTTGCAAACAAGAGGTTTTTGTGTGGTTGTATCTTTTTTTTTTAACCATTTTATTTCCATTATCTCTGAGGATTTGACAAGAGAGCTACAGTTATCACCCTGACTGGGCAATATTCCAAGAATGAATCTCATGCAGCTGGAGTCCTGATGGCTGCTTCTGTAATGCAGCATGTTTATTTATATCTCACTGGTTTGCCACTCTGTTCTGGCTTTGCCGTTACAGTATATGGATGATATTTGTTCTTATCACCAATGAGTAAATCACTATCAGGTAATTTCAAAAATTCCCTCTAACATGCATGTTCACCATAGCCTCCCCTTGACTATTTTCAGATTCTGCTAGCCATGAGAATTGAATGTCTTTTCTCGTTTTCATATGTTGCTTTTGCAAAAGAGCATTATAACTCTATTCAGAAATAGCTTGATAGCTTCACTACCTTGTAGTAATAGGTGAAGATTACAGGTGAAGATGAGAGGCTGTGCTAAACTGAAACATGGCAAGTCTTCTTTCCTTTTTCTCTTCCTTAGTAGTTGCTACATGTTAGCGAAACAACTTAACAGGTGGCTAAAATATTCTAAACATCTGCTTAAACTTGTTATATCCCATTTTAGGAAGAGTGAATGGGGAACTATCAGACCTTACTGTATCTGTCTCTTCAGATAAAAATATTGAAAATTGCTGTAACCATTATTTTCAGAAGATGAAATTGTTTGTTTATGTAAATGTGTTCCAAAGGATTGTAGGTTGGTTTTTTAATTGCTTTTTTATACTGTGCTTTCTTTCTTATTGTTGTTGTCGTGTTTTCTTTTTTCAGTTGTTTTTTAATTGAATATATCAGTTGTCAGATATATTATATTATAAAAGGTCCAAAGCTGATTTATAAGCAAATTAATGATCAAGGCATTTTTAAATTAATACTATTAAAAAGAAAATTATTGAGTCTGGAAATTGCTAATATTTAGATCATGATATTTTAACCCAATACTTTTCTGCGGTGTTGCAGTGAGAACTCCTTATGATCCCAAACCTGTATGGCAAAATAAAGAGTTGACATTCCTAATGTTAAAAAAACCCTGCATACATTGGATTGTCCAGTTAATTGCCTTTCAATATTTGCTATGTTAAGATGTTGTAATATAATATATATTCAGTTACTAATAATAAAATCTACTTAATTCAATATCTCAATTTATATGAATTTATATGCTTTCAAAATTATTTGCTTCAACATTCTATTTGTTGCAATTGTAGTCAAAACAATAAATGAATATATTGATCATTATATACATATATTCATGCATGTGCAATGATATATCTTTATAACTTGAAAAACGTAGTTGACAAAAGCTAATACTTAAGGAGGCAGATGTTTAAAAGTAATGAATTTGAACCTAAAGCATTTCACTTTTATTTAATTTCTATATGAGACTGCATGAAATAAAGAATGGGAGAGGTAAACTAAAATTTGTAGGCAACAGCAATATAACAGCAATAGAACAAGGGGAAAACACAGACAAAATTATATAAAACAGTAATATTTTCCACATTGCTGTGGAAAATCCATTCATGTCTGAGTTGTTAATTATGGAACAATTGCGCTATAACTATACTGTGGGATTATGAAATTCTATTAATTCAACATGGTTGATGGGAAAGTATGTTTTTTTCCATTTGTACAAAGTAAAAAACTTAAGAATTGAAGTCCCACTGAACTTTCTTATGCGTTTTACACTTTCTCCTTCTGTTTGCATTTAACCAGGACTGCACACAGGTAGCATTAAATACATTATTGAATAATCAATTCAAAATTCAAATATAATTTTCTGTATAGCTGTTCACACATTCTCTGGCACACGTGGAAAACTCAGAACGCTCTTCTAACGGGGCACTTCAAAGAGAAGAAGTGCTTTGATCCAGGATCACTGCTTTAAAGGAATGTAATGACCTGAAGTTTTCTTCAACTGAAGTGCTTCCAAAGCTATGCACAGCCAAAATACAAAATATATTTATCTTGAATGGTTTTGACATTAGGTACAATTGATATAATTATGATTTCTAATAAATTATATATTCTTTATTTTAGATACAGTGTGCTGTTTAATATGTGATATTTTTATTGTGAGAAATAAAACCTTCAACAATAATTCACATTCTGTTTTTTTTGCTACAGCAGGAAGCTGAGAAATCCTTCATAGCACACAAGTTTCCCTATTTCGGAACCCTGCATATTTCTTATTTTCTACAACTCCAATTAAGGCCGCAGGGAATTTTGAAATAATTGTCTGGGTTTAATTATTGCATTTCTCCTACATTTACATCCAAATGTTACCTCTTTTACAAAGCCTAAGGAAGATGTTTCGGAAGTATAAGAAGAAAAATTGTTTTATGATTCCTGTAAGTATATAAATATTTTGATAAAATTCACTACTTCATATTATTAGGAATAATTCAGAAAAATAAAATCTTTTTTCAAGGCAGAACAATGAATTCTTTCCTCTTTACCTGCTTACTTTCTACATACAAGAATTATTGCTGTGTATCCTTATACATAACATGAGACTATACTACCAAGCGATAGTCGCTGTATTTTTATCTGAAAATAATTTTGCATGTGGTTGCATGTTGGATTTTTGTGAATAACTTAATAAGGCAGTCATAACCATAAACATCAGAGAAAAATCTGGTATATTTAACATGGAAATATCAGAAGTCAGCAAAATAGAGTTCAGGTTTAACTGAATTAATCAAAATAACACAGACATATTGTGTGCGCCTGAATATGATTATTGCTATTTCTTTGCCTTTTTAAGGAGTCAGACTGTGTAAACTTATTCCATTGTTTTTGTCTGTGAGTAGTTTCCGCAGCAATTTAGTTGAATAGACAAATTCAAAAAGGGGAAATGATGGATATACAGCACTTTCTAAGTATAGGCAGCTTATATACACAGAAAAGCTACTCATCTTTATTGTAGCTTGTATGAAACTTTAAGTCAAAATATTAACTCACAAGATATTCCATTTCTAATCTTTCATGTTAATGTTTGTCTCAAAATTTCTTCCTTGGTGCAACATGTCTGAAGAATTCAACATTTAATGCTTTCAAAGAAGGAAATGCATGTTAGATAATTCAGAGGAGACAAATTATATTTATCAGAAGAATAAGCAATATTCTCTAAGTTGTCAAGGACTATCTATTCTGATTTTACACAGATACACATGAAAATGTTAATTGTTCTACTTTTTTTGTAGGAATCATTGTTAGGATTATGACACAAGTGTGGCAAGAATACTCTGTAAAACAAAATAAGATTCTGTCCAGATAAATGGCAGGTTGTAAAACTATGCATTGACTAAGAAACTAATGCAATATTTTGTTTTTCATCTACCAACAGATGGCAATGATCTTCTGAACTTTGATACATGTTCAGCAACACTCAGGTATGTTTATGTGGTCCACTGTTTAATAACTTAGGGCTTAGGGCCCGGGTTCTTACGGGACCGCCTGCTGTTACCTTATGCCGTACCTTATGCTGTACCTTATGCCGTACGCTCACACAGAGAGGGCCTTCTCAGGGTGCCGTCCGCCAAGCAATGTCGGCTGGCGGCCCCAGGGAAGGGCCTTCTCTGTTGGAGCACCTACCCTCTGGAACGAACTTCCCCCTGGTTTGCGTCAATTACCTGACCTTCGGACCTTTCGCCGTGAATTGAAAACGCACTTGTTTATCCAAGTGGCTTAATTTTTTAAACTTTTTGAATTTTAATAATTTTAATTGGGGTATTTTTATGAATTTTATCGGTCAAATTTGACGGTTTTAAATTTTCGGCCATTTATAGAATATGTTATTTTAATTTTGTTTTAATTTGTATATTGTACTGTTTTTTAATCTGGCTGTACACCGCCCTGAGTCCTTTGGGAGAAGGACGGTATAAAAATCTAAATAATAAATAAATAAAATAATAAATAAATAATAACAGTGGTAATATGATGCAGTCAGACTCTATGATCTTTACAGGTCCCTAGATCATGAAGGAGCATTTCAGAGCTGCTTTGTAGTTTTAAAAATAGAGTTGTTAAAAATAGAGTGCAGTTGATAGAAACTAAATGTAGCTAATGACAAGGTATAATGAGAATGAAAGAAACCAAGGAAGAACTGTTGCTGTCAATGTAAAAGCAATACTGTGACTAAAATACAAAGTAGAAAAGACCCTACAAATCCTAGTCTATTGACACTGAGTTTGACATAAAAGTTTTTAAAAGTAATAAAATGAAATCTAAGAACCTAAGTTAAAAAGAAAAGCAAAAAGCAAGGTAAGGAAGGAAAAATGATTTTAACAAGCAAAACTGTGAGTGCTTGAAAAATATTCCATTTAATATATTATTCTGAAAATTGGATATGATTGAGGAAAACTGCAGGGTAAGAGCGAAGAAACTGGAACAATGAAAAGAACAGATATTATACTTAAAAAGAAATCTTCTCGGAAGAATTCTGTTTCTTTGATTCACCACAAAGGGGATAAACCCAGACAATATTGAGAAAGTAAGTCCTTTAAAAATATAATTGGGAGGCCTGGACTGTGGTCACTTATACCCGAGTCACCTCCTGACTGAATCCTGCAATGTACTCCTGCAAGTATTCCTGAACTGCACTTAAAGATCATCTTGAAACTTTAGCTGGACTGGATTGCAGTGGCACAATCAGTTAATAGCACAGCTTGGGATACCCACATGATGCTCATGTGGGATACCCAAATGACCCACATGATGCTCCTACTCTGTAAGCTGCATTGGCTTCAATTGAATTCTGGATGCAGTTCAAGGTGCTGGTGATCCCCTTTAAAGACCTACATGGCATAGGATCAAATTATTTGCATAACTATCTCTCCCCCCAAAAAATATTTTTTTTAAAAATTAATAAAGTTATGTTTTTTAAAAAACATAAAATGTAACACAAACTAAATCAAAAGAAGAAAGAAAAGAAAAAGTGAAGAAAAAGAAAACCAAAAGAAACAGAAAGAAGCAACTTCAGATTTCTTTTGCAATGAATACAAATACAATTACAATATTTTCTTACTCTTTCTTATTACAAAAAGATCACTTTTTCTATCATCCAATTTTTTCTAATCATTAAAACCATAAATCATGACTACATTTTTAAAATTTCATGCAAAAAGTCTAAACAAGGTTTCTAGGTCAGCCATAAATTCAGATTTTTTTTTCCTCCAAAGAAGTTAATGTAGCCGTCTCTGAAAGTTCTATCATCTTCACCAGTTTTTCCTCCATGGTGGATAATATCAAATCTTTCCACTTTTCAGCTATAATAATCTTGCTATGGTTGTCATATATAAAAACAAAGTTTTTTATATAATTACTTATATAATTTATAATTACTAATTTCTTATATTAATTACTTACTTCTATTATTATATGATTATTATATGATTATTATATTATTATATTATATTATATATATAATACAATACAATATAATATATTATATTATATTATTATATTATATTATATTATATATTATATTATATTATATTATATTATATTAATATATATTATATTATATTATATTATATTATATTATATATAATATATTATATTATATATTATAAATATAATTAATATAATATAATATAATTAATATTAATCAATTACTTATAATTACTAATTTCTAATTTTCTCATTTTAAATGTAATTACTAATTTCTAATTTTAAATATATAAGAATAGATAGACTTTGATTTAATTTAGGAAAGGTCAAATCTTTTTTGGGGGGATTTTTTAAAAAAAAAAGAAACCACATACAATATGTTTTTTGAACAAAATATCAGCCAGGTAGACAATCAGATCCTATTCAGTTTCTCTCCAGCCTCTTGTATATTTTATCAATATATTTCCCTTCCTCCTTTTTAATTTCACTATTTGCATATCTCTAATATAAAATTCTAATTTAACCCTCTGTCCTGAACTTAACTCTTTAGTCAAATCTATCCCTCCCTTTTTTTGCCCCCTTTCTTATTTCTTCCATCTATATTAGAACCTTATATTCCCATTTACTAATTTCTTTCTTTTCAGTCTTTATAACATCAACATCCATAATCTCAATAAACATTTTTTAAAATCATTATTCTTAATCTTATAAAAAGAAAAACAAAGACAAAAAAATGAAACAAGCTATCAGTTCATTATTTCAAAAAAATCTCTTATGCATTAACTCTCATCTCTTTGGTATTTCAATCTTAATCTATATTGATTCCCTTCTTGTTTTTCTTTTCTTTTCTTTAAAGTTCCTTGCTTTACAACAATATATCTTATGTTTCTATCAATTATGCCCATCTCCATAACATCAATATCAATCATTTCTTTATCAATGCAGATTTTAAGGTTATTATTCTTATTAAAAAAGTAAAAAGCAAACATTTCTCTTATTTCAAAAAGTTTCATGCTTATACTTATATAATCTCATCTCTTAGAAGTTTTAATCTTAATCTATTTCAATTCCATTTTTATTGTCGCTTAAAATTCCAAGCTTTCTTAGCTTATCCTATATTTCTATTAATTTTCCTTTTTCCCTCTTCCCCCATTCTTTATTTCTCTCTATTAACCTCTGTGTAATTCTTTAAGTTTATATTTTAACATCATACATTTTTTATTCACTGTTAATTCTAAAACAGCTCTTATTTTTTCTGAATCTTATTTTCCATCCAGTCTTATAATTATTTCTTGTATTCCTTGCTTAAAAATCATTTGGGTTTTTTTGTTTTTTTTAGACACAGACAACATAAAAAACATCTTATCTGAACAAAATATCTGCCACCATGTCAAATCAAATTTGTTATTTTCCAACCCTCCTTCCATGCCTTCATCAATATATTTTCTCGCATTTTTCCTTTCCTTATTTACAATCTCCTTAGAAATCTAATTGCCTTTTGCCCCCATCTTTAATCTTTATCTCTGATTATACTTCTTCCCCCCCCCCTTTTCTCTATTCCCATTTATATCAAACCCTTTTATTCCCCCCTTAGTATATGTTCTGTTACATCTTTCAGTTAAACATCGTCATTAATCATATCTTTGTGTACAATAACATTTTGTAAGTTATTATGTATCATCCAGAGAAAAGAAAAGGGAGAAGAGAACAAGCAGAATTTTAATTTTAAAAAATTTACAGGATAGTTTTTTCAATATCATTGTAACTAAAGATCTATCATAACCTTCAATCAACTTTTCTCATGTTAAAATCCACACTCATTGCTTAAGTATTTTCTTCCCCCCCTTCTCTTTTTCTCCTTCCTCCTCTTAAAATTTTTCAGTCTCTTTATTTATCCTGTATTTCCATCCACTCTCCTTTTCTTCCCTTCCCCCATTTTTGTCTTTTCTCCACTAATCCAGGGGTGAAATCTAAAATTTTTTGCTACCTGTTCTGTGGGTGTGTCCTGTGACTGAGTGGGCGTGGCCAACTCAATGTCACTCACAGCCATGCCCACTCAGTCACAACCCCCCACAGAACCCAATAAGGAAATAATAATAACAATAACAATTATTATTATTATTATTATTATTATTATTATTATTATTATTATTATTATTATTATTATTATTATTATTATTATTATTTAATTTCTATACCGCCCTTCTCCTGAAGGACTCAGGGTGGTTTACAGCCCGATAAAAACACAATATACATATAACCCAAAAATTTCTATTCTGCCTTTTCCCTTTCCCTTGCCACCTGTTCTCCCTTCACCTAGGCCCTGGAGCCGCCACCTGCGTCATTCCCCAACACCAGCCTTGTCCCGGAGCCGCCGCCTGCTCTTCTTTCATCACACGGCATATACTTACTTTCCTCCAGTGGCTGGCTGCCAGGAAAGGCAAGCATCCAAAAGTTACCAGAGTTGCTCTCCTTGAATATGCCGCCTTGTTCTATGCGCCGGCTGTGCAAGCGCACACCCAACCTGCCGCTGATAAATTAATGAAATAAACAATGTGCGCTTGCACAGCCGGTGCATGGAACAAGCAGCAATGGTGGCAGCATATTCAAGGAGAGGGACTCCAGTAACTTTTGGATGCTTGCCTTTCCTGGCAGCCAGCCACTGGAAGAAAGTAAGTATACGCTGCGTGGTGAAGGAAGAGCGGGTGGCGGCTCCGGGACAAGGCTGGTGTCAGGGAATGGTGCATTCCCCGGCCCAGTTGAGGCAGGCAGCGAACACGGGGTGGCTCTGGGGTCTCAGGGGAATGAGGTATCCCTGGGCCCTGACCAAAGGCGAAGGGGGAACAGGCGGCAAGCGGGCAGCAAGTGGGCAAAGGAAGAGCGGGCGGCAGCTCCAGGGAAAGGCCGGAGTCGGGGAATGGTGCATTCCCTGACCCAGTTGGGGCAGGCGGCGGCTCCGGGGCCTCGGGGAATTGGCCCCGGCCCCTGACCTAAGGGCGAGCAGGTTGCGAGCTGCCTGTTCTGGTATCCAATTTGCGAAGGCTGGACTGTGGGCCGTGGAGTGGTTCGGGGGCGTGGCCAGCCAGCGATTGCTATCGGATCGGCAAACCAGAACCAATCTCCACTACCTACTCATCCGATCCGGTCCGATCCGGTATCATTTCACCCCTGCACTAATCTCTAAGTAATCTTTTGACTTTATATTTTTTTCTTCCTTTCTGTTACTCCTTGTTCCTTCCTTCTTATTTTTGCCC
The DNA here is from genome assembly GCF_028640845.1 of Ahaetulla prasina. Classification (NCBI taxonomy): domain Eukaryota; kingdom Metazoa; phylum Chordata; class Lepidosauria; order Squamata; family Colubridae; genus Ahaetulla; species Ahaetulla prasina. The sequence continues at coordinate 49,633,708 of NC_080541.1, read as the reverse complement.
AATCTTACTTGCAATACTTTTCTGTTTAAAATTCTTATCTCCCTCTTAATAATTTCTTTTTTTTTTTTACTAATCCCAATGTAACCTTCTGGTTTCTCTATGCTGTTTGCCTTTTTATTTTCCCCTTCATTATACATCTTATCCTCTCTCTCTTTAAACTCATTTAAATTTTCACCCTTATTTAAAAATTCAGCATCAAAATCATTTGTGTGTTTCTCTTATTTTCAGTTGTTCTCTGCTTCATTCTTTGAAATTGTAGTTGTTCTTTTGAAGGTCAAATAGCTTGTTGGTAGAAACCTCCCTTAAAATTCTCACCAGTCTTATCACAGCCATAGGTTTTCAACAATGACCAAAGTGCTTGTACTTCCTCTTCTGACTTAAGGTATCACTTTGCAGTCCACAGTTCCAATTCACAATTAACAAAAGTATCCATTTTGCTTCTTTTACTTAGAGCCGCACTTTGTTTTGTTTGAACTTATTTTTTACTTTTTCCAATTAGTCCCATTTAAAATCCATAGCTTTAATTTTAAAGTTTAGTTAATTCCAATCCATAGAGGAAAAAGGAAATCAGAGATATTCCATCAAAGTCAAATTTAAAATCCTCGGGTTTTATTTTCCTTTTTTCCCTTTTTATGATCTTTAATCAGTTATTAAAAGCTTCCAAATTGTCCAAATTCCAGCTTTAATTAAAGATTCCATTTTTCCCTTTTTGTTTCAAGGATCTGGACTTCAATTTCAAAAGTCAAATTTTTGTCAGGTCTTTGGGTACTGCTTCTGTTTCTTTTATTCTATTGTATTAACAATTCTTGTCAATTTAGCCGCTCTTCCAGGGTTTTAAAAATTTGTTGCAGATATCAATTTTAAGGTGCCTCACCATGAGTTGGTGTTCACTCACCTGGCTTCAATATTTTGTCCAATTCACTGCTTCAACCTCCAGCACAATCTTATGTGACCATCCCAACTTTGGCAGCTTGTAATGGCTTCAGTCCTCATTGCTGGGTCAAAGGCTAAAATGCCTGTGCTGCAGGGAATTTGCAACTTCCCTGTTCACTCAGGCAGTTCCTTTTTTCTTCGCTGTCCCTGTGGGATAGCTATGGTCCATGATGGACCCCCATAACAGTGGGGATATCGGCACTCCCCCTGGAGCTTCCGGGATTTGCGACCATCTCGTCGCGACCCTGGTGGCGCCTCTGGAAAAGTCAAATCTTTATAACTAACCTAAGCCAAAAAGAATGACAGACTAACTTGGATGCCAAAAAAAGCATAATTAATCAGTGCTATGTCACTATTTTGGGAAGTGGTGGCTCAGTGGCTAAGATGCTGAGCTTGTCAATCATCAGCAGTTCAGCGGTTCGAATCTCTAGTCCCACGTAACGGGGTGAGCTCCCATTACTTGTCCCAGCTTCTGCCAACCTAGCAGTTCGAAAGCACATAATAAATGCAAGTAGAAAAATAGGGAACATCTTTGGTGGGAAGGTAACAACGTTCCGTGTGCCTTTGGCGTTTAGTCATGCCGGCCACATGACCACAGAGACGTCTTCAAACAGCACTGGCTCTTTGGCTTTGAAACAGAGATGAGCACTGCCCCCTAGAGTCAGGAACAACTAGCACATATGTGCAAGGGGAACCTTTACCTTTACCTATGTTACTATTTATGGATGATGTTATAGAAGGTCAAATATTTCTCCCATAATTATAATCCGCACAATTGTACGTTATGATTTTTCAAAAAAAAATGCAGTGTTAAAATATATATTTAAAAGTGGGGGTGGAAGAGAGATTTAATTGATAATTTAATGAAAAGAAGGACTGGGGTGACATGATAGCAGTGTTCCAATATCTCAGGGGCTGCCACAAAGAAGAGGGAGTCAAACTATTCTCCAAAGCACCTGAGGGTAGAACAAGAAGCAAGGTGTGGAAACTAATCAAGGAAAGAAACAACCTAGAACTAAGGAGAAATTTCTTGACAGTTAGAACAATTAATAAGTGGAACAACTTGCCTTTAGAAGTTGTGAATGCTCCAACACCAGAAGTTTTTAAGAAGATATTGGATAACCATTTTTCTGAAGTGGTGTAGGGTTTCCTGCCTAAGCAAGGGGTTGGACTAGAAGACCTCCAAGGTCCCTTCCAACTCTGTATTCTCTCTTTTTTCCTGTTCTGTATTTTTCTACATGTTACAGACACCAACTTCATATGCTAATATATATAAAAAAAGAACAGTGGAGCTCTGAATTAATCATTTGCTTCCTAAATATAGGTAATTCTTGATTGACAACCACAACTGAGCCCAAAATTTCTGTTTCTAAGTGAGACAGTTGTTAAGTGAATTTTGCCCATTTTATAATCTTTTTGCCACAATTGTTATATGAATCACTTCAGTTGTTAAGACAGTAACATAGTTGTTAAATAAGTCTGGATTTCCCATTGATTTTGTTTGTCAGAAGGAGAGAGAGAGAGAGAGAGAGAGGGAGAGATTTATCTACTTAGCAGTGTTGCTTTCTGTTAAGACAAATTTTGAGGATGCTGGAACGTAAATCATATAGAAACAATTCTAATAAAATGAATGGAAGGTCACAATTTGAGACAACATTTTCTAAATGCTGATCAGAGTATGGGGAAAATTCTAATGGTACAGAGGTTCAGAAAGATCCAAGTAATAAAAATGTCATGGGTACTTTGGGAAAAAGAACAAAAAGCACCAGTACATACATGTTTCCTGATAAAAAGCTCAATCCAAACAAAGTTCCCATGCCCTCTGCTGGATAAGAAAAATAGTTATCCAAATTACTTGGAATTTATCTAAGCCTCCTTGAATCCTTTACTCACTTGGTGGCAGGAGGGTTAAAGTTACTAGCAAGAAAAGTTAAATAATATTGGAAAGAAATGTACACCCTGTTTGCAGTTCATTTCCAATATATATTGTTTGACAATATTTATTCTAAACATTTTTTTTCCAGAAGAGGAGCAAGGAATCGGACTTTCATCTAATCTAATTGTTGTTTCATTATAGTGATTTAATTATTTTTGTCTTTCCTATTTTTTACTATTTATATCAGATTGCATTATGAGGTTATATACTTATTCGATACTTAATAAGCCATAACATTTTGGGGAAAACACTTCTCAATATTTTTTCTTCCTTCCCATTTGACAATATACTGTATCTCTTACGTATAAAATCTTTCATGCATTCTTTATATATAAATTATAAATATTTTGTATGGAAAAGATAAAACTGCAATATCATGTTGAGGACTACACAACTGCAACATGTTTTTGTTATAGTTTATTTTCTTTTACTTTTTATGTTTGATCATAACCTTATAACGTAGAATGGAAGGCACAAGTTTTCTCCCTTAGCAACCAAATCTCTGTAATTTTATAATTGCAAGGTAAGAACTTTCTCAAGCTGAAGTAACAAATAATTATTTACCATGTTTCCCCCAAAATAAGACAGGGTCTTATTTTCTTTTGCACCCTAAAATAAGGGCTTGGCCATATTATTGGGGGGGGGAGTCTTATTATTTTGGAGGTGGAAGAGGCAGTGAGTGTGGGACTGAATGTTCCATCATCACTGCTGCCCCCCCTCCCTGTTCTTCATGCCAGCTGAGTGGCTGGGCACCACTACCCTGATGTGTCCCGTCACCACCACTGCCTTGTGGAGCATGACTTTGCAAGGCTTGTTGTGCCATTGCATGCACGAACTGCAGCAGCACCAGGAGCTTCATCATGCCAGCACAGGTGGCATCCTGCTGCTCACGGCTGCGCTGGTATGTCAAATCTTGTGGCAGTGCTGCAGAGTCCTGCTCCACAAGGTGGCAGCAGTGCGATGAGTCTCAGAATCTCAGCCCCATTTCTGACAGATGGGGCGGGGGAGAAGTGAGATGCATGGAAGGAGACATGGCTCCCCTTGCTGTCTCTTCTGGCCCGCCCATTGCCGGGCATGGCAGAGCTCCTGCCTCTGCTTAGCCACCCACCCTCTTTAGGGATGCAATTTGGGAATGGCAAGTGGGGTGGGCGAGAAGCAAGACACGTGTCTTACCTTTCAAGCTCAATGGTGTTTCTCATCATTGTGTCCAGGGATACACATAGTAAAAAAAAACTCTTCTTGTGAGTTCAGTCAAACTTCTCGAACTCGCGAGAAGTTTTCTTTTTTTTTCTTTTTTTTTTATTCAACATTTTTCACCTTTAAAATCACAATTACACATTTATAGCTTTCCATTCTGGGAATTTTTTCTTCATTACATCATTCGGGTTATTGTGTACATATACGTTCTTCTTTCTTAAGTACTTATTTATATAATATATTCAATATATACATATCTACTACACACGAAATATATATATTTTCATTATATTCTCTTCTCCTAACATTCACTATACATTAATTTTAGACTTCTTTTCCAGTCAGTTATACCACCTATTCCATGTCTCATGGTTTATTGTTTCCTCTCTGTCCCTCAATTCCATCGTTAATTTGTCCAGTTCTGCACATTCTAGCACCTTTTTTTATAATCATTGTGTTTGATGGAGTATATTGTTGTTTCCAATTTTGGCCAAATTTAATTCCGGCTGCCGTGATTATATGGAGCATGAGGTATTGAATTTCTTTACTCATCTTTCCTTTTATAATATCCAAAAGAAATAACTCAGGTTTCATGTCAATTTTTAGTTCAATAATTTCCTCCAACCACTTTTTAATTTTTAACCAGTAATCTCTGGCTTTGGGACACGTCCACCATATGTGGTAGTATGTCCCTTGTTGGTGGTTGCATTACCAGCAATTTGGTGGGCTATTAGGAAACATCTTGGCCAATCTCATTGGGGGTAAATGCCATCTATAAAACATTTTATAGATGTTCTTCTTGTATGCAGCCGACATCGTCATTTTATAATTTTTTCCCCATAATTTTCCCAACGCTCCAATTCTATATTATAGCTGAATTTTTTTGCCCAAATTATCGTTGTTTCTTTCAGTTTCCTCCTCCATTTTAAATTTGAGGAGACAGTTATACATTTTGGGGATCCTTTTTTCCTCAGTCCCTGTTAATATTTTGTCCATTTCTGTTGCTTGTTTTGAAACCCATATTGTTCTAAATCTTTTTTATAATTTGTCTGGATCTGTAGGTAATGCCACCAGTCTATTTTAATTCCCTGTGCTGTTAATTCCCAATTAAATTTGAGCTTCCCTTGCCCATCTAGAATCTCTTTATAAGTTATTATTCTATTTAAATTAATTAAATTAGGGTAGACCATTGCTTCCATAGTTGATATCCATCTGGGGATTTTTGTATAAAAATTTCTTTTAATTTTCATCCACATCTCTAATAAGGTATCTCTCACCTGGTGTCTCTGGAAATATTTGTGAGCTTTGTTCTTTCCCTCCCAAATGAAGGCATGCCAGCCCCGCTGAAGATCGTGTGCCTCTATCGTTAATATTCTTCTATTTTTTAAATTTATCCACTCTTTGAGCCATGTTACTGCTGCCGCCTGATAGTAGATAGTAGAGTTCCCAATCTGGAAGACCAAAGCCTCCTTTAATTCTAGAATCTTGTAGGAGTTTTAATTCAATTCTAGGTTTTTTCCCCAGCCAACTTCATGAGAAGTTTTCTTTTACAACCTGTTTCCCTGGACACAATGGCAAGGAACATGACAGAGATGGAAAGGTAAGACACCATCCAGCTTCTCGCCTGCCCCACTTGCCACCCCCAAATTAGCCATGTCTCGCTTTTCCCCCACCTCACCTGCCACCCCTCTTGATAAGGAGACAGTGGGGAAATTGCCATTGGGGTGGGGTGGGATGTGTTGAGCCGCAAGATGCACGTCTTACCTTTCCAGCTCCATGGCTTTCCTCACCATTGTGTCGAGGGAAACACGTTGTAAAAGAAAACTTCTTGCGACTTTGAGAAGTTTGATTGAATTCGTGAGAACTTTTCTTTTACAACATGTTTCCCTGGACACATCAATGAGGAATGTGACAGAGCTGGCAAGGTAAGATGTGCATCCCACTTCTCACCCACCCTACCTGACTGGTTGTTGCAGTCATTATGTAATCTACTTTTAATACAATGCTCATTCAAATGGTCATATTTAATATTACGAGATATTTAGCAAGTTGTCCATCTTTCTGATGTAAATGTGCAGGATGATTTCTTCCACCCAATCAACTTTTCTTTTGTATTTCTTTCTGCTTGTAATGAAGCTTGTAATTTGGACAGAAACTGGGAGTTATCTGCACTCCCTGGCTGCCTAATTACTGGAGCAGACTGGCAATCATTTCTAGAGGACAAAACAGGTGATGATGCCCTGTAATAATCCTTAGTCATCATCAAAGTATCCTCAGGACATGCTTTTCTTCTTCATTTCCAAAGTATAATTTCCCTTATTAAGTTACCAAAAGTGTTCTTGGTCTTTGGGGTAGAGTAGTTCTGCTCTTGTGAGATAAACTTAGCAGTTCATTGAGTAATTTGCAGAGGAAGAACTGCTCCTTCAACTGAGACAAAGGATACTTAATTTCATTGCATTCATTAACCACTAAAAGAGAATTGGTATTAAAATACACAAAATAAATTGAAAATATCAGGATAATTAAGAAAAATACATATAGAAAAAATGGCTAAAATATAATATTTAAATCAAACTATGCTAAAGGGCTTGTTCAGGCTACACATATACAACAAGAAGTAAAGAGATTAAAATTAGCTGTCTAGCTAATATAAATTTTGAAATAACAATATAAAATGTTTTATATACAAATATAATACAAATACACAGATACAGATACAGTACATATACATATGCATATATATTCAACAATAAAATTATACAAAAGGAGTTTAAATTATAATTTCTCTTAAAGACCCTTGCTAAACCTGAGAAAATTTTAGAATGATATCTGACATGGCATGAGGAACCCAAGGCCAATGGTTAATGCTGAGATTGAGTCATTTCTGACTATCCATACCCAGGCAAGTTCAATTGTGCTTAATTATTCTTTGTCTGATTTTGTATGCTGCCATGCAAAACCTAGCAACTTTATATGTTATTTCACGCTTGACATCAGAAAGTAGAAATTCCTGTTTTGCTAGTCAGGAATGGGGTAATTAGGTCAATACAGATTTACAATGAATATTATGCACTTAAATATTTTCTATGTGTCTCTTTACCTGCTGACCTGAAATAGCACAGTGGCTATATTCTTGGCTTAGAATAAGATTATTCCTGGTCTGAAATATTTTAATGTCATTTTTCTTACAGAATATCTAGCTTTTCTCAAACTTTAAAAAAAATTAGTTTTTTTCCAGTGCCACATTCTGAATATTCTGAATAGTTATTCCATAAAAAATTTCCATCATAAGCAGCTTTGGAAACTGTGATTGAAAAAGAGGTGATAATGAAAAGGAATCAAAGAACTGTTTGTACAAGTCAGCAGAAGGAAAATTTAATGAATCTTTTCCCAGGCTATGGCAATGTCTTCATTGATATGTCTGCTTAGTCTCTGCACTTATTTTTCAAAATAGGCATTTATATCTGGACATGTTATGGATCATGCTTGACCATACGAAGAACAGATATGAGCAAAAGGACATCCATATCTTAAAACATGATTTAAAGACAAATATTCAAGAAGCAGACAAGGCACCAGCAGTTAAAATTCATTTCAACAGGCAAATTAAGGTACATGTTGGTAGAAAGATTAAGACAGAAGTGCTAATTTACTTGAACAGAATTCCAACATCTTCAGACAATCACCAAGAAGGTCATCACAGGAGAAAAAAGCAACTTCTTTAGCTAAGAGGCGCAACAGCCTTTGAACAGTATCTTCTAAGCTGCTTTCTAAAAGCAAATGATGAAATTTTTGACTCTTCCTAATCTAAAAAGGGCTCTGTGGGCCTCATCGATGGGGGGAGGTGTATCATAGTCTTATTTCCATAATGGCATGTCTAGAGAGAAAAGTATTTCCCAAATATCTTCAAACATGGGCAGTATCATATAAATGTTCTCAAACATCATTATCTAGGCATTAGCTATCTGATTGCTACAACATGCCACATACATATAAAAAACAAAACATTCTGGACAACAAATACAAGCCAGCAAAACCCCCAATAATTAAAAAAATAATAAAAGAACAAAAAGAGTTACTCTTCCATTTTTTTAGAAACCAAAGTATCCTGCTAGTATATTGCATATTTTGACTGACATGCTTGAATCATTAGTGGATGGGCTTTTTGAATCAAAAAGCTGTTAGTTTTTTCTTTTTCTCAGATTTTAATTTCTTAATCGTTTAATCTTGTTAATCTTTCCCGCCAAATTTTAATTTTCTGTTGTAGTGATCTATTTTGTTAATGCAATATTTTTCACTAGTGTATAAAGAGATCATCCAGTTGTAGATTAGTATTCTTTCAGCTGCATTTTAAATAAGACTTTTTAAAATGAGAGTCAAGGAGGGATTCACCTGGTTACTATAAATTTAGTTTGTTGTGCAAGCAGAGAAGTTAACAGCAGGTGACTCATTTTAATTATTTCATTAAATGCAAAATGTTTTGCTGCTGTCAGACCTCTATTCCTATTATGATTCCTATTTTGTCATAATTCCTATTACATCACACTTATGTAGAGTTGTCACAATCACTTCTTACAGAATAAACAAATAATAATAATAATTAACACTGATGTCAGCAATTGAAATATACAATTACATGTGATTTAAAAAGAATTGAAAAGGTAACTGTCATGACAAATGTGCTTCTAAATTGTATCCAATGACAATGAAACAATGGATGCCTCTTCATCTTAGCTGTTAAATTCTCACTGAAACTGAGGATATGATTTTCATATCAATTCAGAAACGAATTGAAGAAGATGTCTGAAAAGGATTCTGGGATAGATAACATGTCAGCTAATTATGCACATAAAGACTAGTAATTCGTTTTTAGAAGTTAGGCTTGTGTCACACTTCACTGAAATATAATTTATGTTTTTAAATAAACTTGTAACCAAATGCTACAAGAGGCATTTTTAAACAACATTTTGAGTTGATTTGTTTGGGGGTGGGGAAGCTTGCTTAAAAAAAATGAAGTAATTCTGAAGGCTGGTATGTTGAACTGTTTATTTCAATTTCAAGGCCATTTGATTCTTTAAAAACTGGGCAGCTTATAAATAATCACAGAATACATATAAAGGGAAGATAGGTTTCCAAAAGGCATGAACTAGGAAAGGCAGAGAGTTGGAGTCGGACAAGGACCTTCCAGCTCTGTTATTCTGTTAGTTAATGCCTTTCACTCTACTTGCGTCTCATTATACAACTATCTGTCCAATGGTTTGTAGCCCTCCCAGGATGCTTTTTTTAAATGAAAAATATGATAACAACAACACCATCCACATGTTTGCAACAATAAATTCCAAAATAGCATGCAAAGAAGTTTGAATTCCATTCTAAATCATTCTGAAGGGGATAGTTGATGGAGTGAGAGGGTGTTGAGACAAAATCTCATTTGGAAGGAAAAAAACAAAAGTTTCAAGAAATTGAAGGACATACTTTAATGCAATCTCATTGAACTATACATATAACACTCAACACACAACACTCCAGATTTAAGAATTGCTGATTTTAAAAATGGCAAAAGATCTCAATAGTAAACACTGAAATACCTGGAGAGAGCAGAACAGAAGAGAAAGAACTGGAGAAAATCACAAAACAAAACCTGCAGATAGAAGTAGAATGACTGTGGTAAGAGAAAGCAAAAATAGTACCAATAGTAATAGGGGCATTGAATACCAACAGCTTTGGCAAAATTGAATACCATCAGCATTGAGAAAATCACTATCCATCAATTGCAAAAGGCAGATTTACTTGGAACAGCTTAAACCTGCAACAATACTTTAACACCGTCAAACGGCCTATTCCAGGACCTAAGAAGGACTTGATAGGTGGACAAAAAGGAACTGGATACTGTTTGTAAATTTTCCACACATTCATTATAATGACAGATGGTTAACAGAAGGATTTGAAGATTAGTTTTAACTTTGGGGTATATGAACAGATGTAGGGTCGATTCGATTATTAGTTAAATAGATTTCCACATCAGGGATATTTGTTTACATAATGTGGCATTTTTGCTAAATACAGTTTATAGTTTATAACTATTTGTAGATCTGTTATGTAAGGGTAGGGGAATATATTAGATGTTTGATGTATCTTTCAGCAATCAGCCAGGATAGGTTTTTTTTTAATGTTTAATTTTAGATGTAATTGGTATTAGGGGTTTTTTTTCTTTTTCCTTTTGCACCACATGAGTTTTCTCTTTATGTGGTTAGTGTTGGATGTTTGTTAGTCTTTTTTTCCTTTTCCGTGTTTTGCATTTTATCTTTGGCAATAAAAAAATAAATAAACATGTTTGAAGAAGTTATGACAGACCCTCCTCCCAAAATACTTATGTCCCAGTTCTGATGGCTGCCCCTCCCCGATGATCTTGTGACAGCATTTTGAGTGTTTGGCAACCGGCCTGCATTTATGGCCATTTGCAGCATCCTGTAATCACATGACTGTGATTTATGATATTTTTGCTAAAAAAAACCAGCATTTATTTCCAGTTTTAAGCAAAACTGCACATAATACACAAGCAATAGGTTTGTTTAACCACTGCCATAAATAAAGTTTGTAAAATGTGATAACTCCCTGGATGACCATCACGACTTATGACCATAACGGGTAGGCTGCATTACAGATATAATTTGAGAACTTCCTGTATTCTTAGGGAGGAGTCATTTAAGCTAAGGACATTACTACTCTCACTAGTAAAAAAGAAATGATTTTTACTACTGGAATAATTGATAAATCCATGAAATATCAAGATGAACTCTTGTGATCTTGTTTACAAGTTTTTTCCATTTTCTCCCCTGACAAGCTCAGTATTTCGCCTAGTTAGTAGTAAATAGTTCACAATGGATTATGAAGCTGTATGTGCTTGACTCACAGTGTTCCCTTTGCCCTTTTTCAAAACGTACAACTTGCAGTGTTATAATTATGTAACTCACGCTTTGTTACTAATAAACAGAGCTGCTAATCCTTCTTTCACCCATGATATAGACTAAAATCTTATTAACGAAGTGTGGATGGACACATATCAAAACTAAAACTTTAAAACTGGCTCAAAGCTAAACAGATTTTTCAATGCCCAGAAATGGTGCTGCATTTTTTAAAAAGCAGTATTTCATTGCTTCACATGGCATAGGAAAATGCCATCTTTTGCTTGTTGGTTGGCAAAATAGAGATAAATTTCATGCATATCACTAAGAGATTTTTGAGTTGTATCAACAGCTGGATTTTGTCTTCCTATTGCCTATTATTTGTGCTTTGGAATATGTGCATCATAGTTATTTTGAAAACATAGATGGCTTTTATAAATGGATACAACTAATAATTAATTACATCTGATCTCCCCAAACAGAATAGAATAGAACAGAACAGAACAGAACAGAACAGGAGTAGAGCAGAGCAGAGCAGAGCAGAGCAGAACAGAACAGAACAGAACAGAACAGAACAGAACAGAATAGAATAGAATAGAATAGAATTCTTTATTGGCCAAGTGTAATTAGACACACAATTTATTTGTCTTGGTGCATATGCTCTCAGTAAAGAAAAGAAAAAGATACATTCATCAAGAATCATAAGGTACAACACTTAATGATAATCACAGGGAACAAATAAGCAATCAAATCATATTAGGAAACTCAATATAAATCATAAGGATAACAACAACAAGGTTACAGTCATACAGTCATAAGTGGGAGGAGCTGGGTGATAGGAATGATGAGAAGATTAATAGTAATGCAGACTTAATAACTAGTTTGACAGTGTTGAGAGAATTATTTGTTTAGCAGAGTGATGGCATTTGGGGAAAAACTGTTCTTGTTTCTAGTTGTTCTGATGTGAATTGCTGTATAGCATCGTTTTGAGGGTAGGAGTTGAAACAGTTTATGTCCAGAATGCGAGAGTCTGTAAATATTTTCACAGCCCTCTTTTTGATTCGTGCAGTATACAGGTCCTCAATGGAAGGCAGGTTGGTAGTAATTGTTTTTTATCCAGTTCTAACTATCCTCTGAAGTCTGTGTCTGTCTTCTTGGGTTGCAGACTCCAAGCATTGGATTTGTTTTATTTATTTGAATAGATGGTGAAATAGTCACATGAATAGATGCAAAAGTCACATGAATTTATCATTAGATTTTCCTTAAGTCCTGACAATTGTTCTGGTCTGCTAATTTTGCTAATTTTGAATACAAGAAACTGCTTTGGTATTGTATTCCACTACTGAGTTGTATTCAGGTTGCATTTGCATCTGAATTCTTTTACTTCTCAATGATAGAGCCATGTTTAAATAGAGGATGTGTTTTAGCATCCTGGTACTTCACATCTATATACTACTAAACATCTCGTTATCATGACCTTTAACTGGGCAAAACAGTGCATCATAGGGCAAAGGGTTTTGAACCAAGGTACCTCAAATGAGATAACTTACAGAATGTCTCCAAAATCCAGAACCGAAGTCTCCCAAGAGGATGAAATTTGAGGAAGCTGTGGCTACTTCAGTACTGCTAGCTGGTGCTTGACTGCTGTTGCGGTCATATGATCTTCATGTTCAACATTCCATAACAGTTCCTAGCCAGTCTGGCAACCACTCCCTGCATCGCTCACCCTCCCTGCTGGAAAAGGAAGGGAAGGAAAGTGGGAAAAGGGAAGAAGAAAACCTTATGCACCTTTCTTGGCCCATGCCACAATCCTTGCATAGTGCTCAAAGCTTTGCCATCTCTCTTGTGCCTTCCCTGGCTTATGCAGTATCTTTTATGCATTCCCACAGACATTCCCTGACCCACACTACCCTCCCCCATGCACCTCCTCTGACCCATGTGGCACCTCTTGCATTTTCCCATGCAGCTTTCCTGACCTGTGTTGTTCCTGTACGTCTTCCCTGACCCATGCAGTACTTCTTGCACATTTTCAAGCATTCCCATGCAACCTTCTTGATCCAGTCCTTCTGTGCACCCTATCTGATCCATATAGCAGCTATTGTATATCCCCGGGGCACCTTTCCAATCTATGCCACCCATCTGTGCATCCTGCCCGACTCACGTAGCATTTCGCATGCATGTCCATGTATCATTCCTGATCCACACCTCACCTCCATGCAACATTTCACTCCTTCTTCCACCTGACTGCAATCACTTGCTGTCAGCTGGCCTTAGCATGCAACTTCCTGCTGGCTTCTTTACTGAAGTTCTCCCTACAAGTTTCCCAGAAGGAAAATAAATGGGAAGCCAGCATAAATTTGAGGGAGAGAGTAAAGAGAGGGAGAGACAGAAAAGAAATGTAGGCAGGACGGGCAGGCAGGTTTTTGATGTTCTCTGTCAGCTTCCCACAAGGAAATTCAAGGGAAATCTTGCAGGAAGCCAAAAGTCACTCCTGTTTCCACTACTTTTTTGCCTACCACTGGTCATTCTGTTTAGGTATGAACCTACCCTCAAACAACGGCCCAATGTCTACTTTCCTTAAAGAGTAAGCCATCCTTTGCATGCAACAATTTCACATGTAGCTTTTAGGATGCTTTGGGCTTTGGACTGGAGTAACTAATAAGATTTCCTCCTATTTTTTTAAATGACAACTAGGCTATATCTCTATATGTCTGGTTGCATTTGCTAACTACATCTGGTATTTGATAGCTTAAGTGACACCAGGCATGCTAATAAATCATGGTCACGTATTGATGTCTCCCCTCTAGTTACTCTTTCATCCTGCTTCAAGGAAAGTTCCAATTTAATGCAGAATTTCACTTGCACATGGTGGTGAAGTATTGTTTGTATGGGTTTGCATTCTTCCATGATCTTTCACACCATGGGAAGTTGAATCTGAAATTCCCCCTGCTGAAAATAGCTCTAGTCCTTTTAATGCTTAACATATGGAGATATTCTATCTACAAGACTACAAACCAAATCAGCATCATTAATATTTCTGCTTGCTGTTATATTCATCTAATTGTTAAAAATATTATGCATTATACTATTAGCTTCTAAATATTTACATTTATTTATTCATTTTAACAGTGGCCTTTTTGGATAGAAATGCAGTAAGAAATTTGGTAACATTCAGCAGTATAACGCAGGGTATTCTTGAAGATAAAATGAAAATGCATTCAACGAGATCCCTATTATGGAAGTGAACTAAAACACTGGGTTGATTTTTTACCCTGCCAGTGGCATTTCTTAGAGTAAAACTTGATTATTAGAATAATAGTTATTTATTTCTATTTCAAAGAAAAAGAAAAAAAATGCTGTATTTTATTAGCATTAAAGTAGATAATGCAAAAGTAGCTTCATGCTCTATTGGTTTAAATTTGAGGGAGAGAAACAAGTTCTGTTTGTTCTTCATTTGCCTCTTTGAGTCAAATTTCTTCAACTGATGAGCGGTAGCCAATTGAAATGAAAGGGTATTTGGGCAGGAACATCTAATTACTTTTTTGTATTAGTGCCACAATTAGGTTTGTTTGATCCTCTGTTTTGGTTATTGGCCATTGTGATGGATTGTTGCTTTAGAAAATGTATTCTGTAAAACAAATGCTATTCTGTGCTAGGTCAGCACATGTTGCAAGAAGAAATTAAATTTTATAATGGATGTGTAACTGAAGTAAGATCATAAATTTTTTTCTTTAATTTTTTTCTCATTTTAGCTCCCGGACTAAAAAGTCCAGTATTCTGCAAAATTTCAAAGATAAAACAAGATAAACAAAATAAATGAAATTGGAATTCCAATTTAGAGTGCAAAGCCAAGTAAGAGAAATCTCCACAATTTGAAAAACAAGAGTCCTATTAATTCATTTATCTGATTCTATATCAGACTTTTTCATGTCCTGCCACATTTGCATTTTATTTCATGTGCGTATTAATTTTGAGGTTTTAAAAATCAGCATTTATATTTGTATATGAAAACAGATAATTTTATGTTCTTCCTTATATTTAAACTTTTTTGAATTTGTCATAAATATTTTGTATTAATGAATGTATGAAAATATTTGTGCAAAAGCCGGTAAAAAGTGCCACTATGGCTGAACCTCCTTCCCCCAGAGCACTGGACTCTGCGGGCCAAGTTCTCAGAGAAGTACCAGCAAGCAGGTGGCTGGGTGGGAATCCAGTGGGCTGCTTTGGAGCTCCAAGCCCCATGGAGCCGGCATGGGAGACACAGGTGGAAGGTGGCCTTTTCTGTAGTATCCTCCTCTCCTCTTTGGATCGCCCTGCAGGGGAGGGGGCTCTGCCTTTGCAGAAACAGGCTGGGCAGTTTGTATGGAGGATTGGTGGAGGGGGGGAGGGAATGAGCTCCTGGCACTAACAGTGAGTGCCACGCCCACCTGGACACATGACCATCAAGCAGCACCCATCAAGCAACGCCCACAGAACTGGTAGCAATTTTTTTTACATTTCACCCCTGCTACATAGGTAATTCCAAAGAGTAGCATGATTAAAGCTTATATTACATGAGACATACTGGCACAGTGGTTAGAATGCAGTATTGCAGGTTACCTTGCAATACTGAAGTTGACCAATTTTCTGAGGTCAGTAAAACAAAATCCCAAATTGTTTAGGGCAATATGCTGACATTTGTAAACTACTCAGAAAGTTCTTTAGAGCACTATGGAGCGGTATATAAGTCTATCTACCACTCCATAGTGCTATTGCTATTGGTACACGGGCAACATTATTTAACCTAACACTGATATCTTCAATTTTGTCTTTCAACCTTGAATTAAATTGAATCATATCAACTAGCACTTTTGAGATTTGGTTTATAGAATAAAGTGTTAGAAGATATGCAAACATGTACATAATTCTGTATTACTTTCAAAGAATTTCAGGCTCTGACAGATTTCAGGGCTATTATTTCTAAATAAAAAATTAGGCTAAAACATATTGTTATGAGGCTTCTTTGAAATATGGTTTCTTAATTCAAGTGCTTTGTTATAATTTGTAGATATTTCAGTTTGGAATGTGAAAGCTATCCAATTGGAAGCTGTCAAAGAATAATTATAATTTCATTTTAATTATTGCATGCATTTATTTTCTATACTTTCAGACTAACACACATTCAGGCCAATGTGTGTTACAAACTTCAATTAGTATAAGAGCTTACTTAAAAAAATTATATGACCAGTATAAAAAAAAAATAGGATTATAACACATTAATAATGTCATTGTAGACATGTTTCAATAGGTGGAAACTTCATGGAGCACAATGGAGTTTATGTCCAGCTAAATGTGTATAGGATCTTAACTTTGGGAATAACCTGATTTTGATGCCTTACTACAGTGTATCTTAATCTTGACAGATTTTAAGATGTGTGGACTTCAATTTCCAAAATTCTGGGAGATGAAGTCTACACATCTTTAAAGTACCAGGGTTAATTTTGTCTTACCAAAACATGCTATTTGATATTTTAAGGGTTACAACTGAAATACCTTTCTGTGCCCTATAAATACTGGGAGAATCAGAATTTTGCATATTTTTATTGCTGCAGCAGTTTATGATTTTTGTTTAATGATTGGAAAATCCTCTAATTTTTCCCCTGTATAAAAGTGACCTGCATTTTTCTTCCTCATTCTTAATAATAATAATAATAATATCAGAGTTTGGAAGGGACCTTGGAGGTCTTCGAGTCCAACCCCCTGCACAGGCAGGAAACCCTACACCATTTCAAACAAATGGCTATCCAACATTTTCTTAAAAATTTCCAGTGTTGGAGCATTTACAACTTCTGCAGGCAAGTTGTTCCACTGATTAATTGTTCTAACTGTCAGGAAATTTCTCCTTAGTTCTAGGTTACTTCTCTCCTTGATTAGTTTCCACCCATTGCTTCTTGTTCTACCCTCAGGTGCTTTGGAGAATAGTTTGACTCCCTCTTCTTTGTGGCAGCCCCTGAGATATTGGAACACTGCTATCATGTCTCCCCTAGTCCTTCTTTTCATTAAACTAGGCATACCAAGTTCCTGCTACCGTTCTTTATATGTTTTAGCCTCCAGTCCCCTAATCATCTTTGTTGCTCTTTGCACACTTTCTAGAGTCTCAACATCCTTTTCACATCGTAAAAAGTTCTTAAGAACTCTTTTTGGGGTTTTGGGAAGTACCATCAGTGCTAGTTCTGTTATAGTTCTATGTTATTTCTGTCTATTATTCTGCGACCTCTTTAACTGAACAAGTTTTCCAAGGTTAAAAAAAAGCCCTTTTGGAGAATTGAATTAAAGTGTGGGAAAGACACTAGTGATTGTGCAATAAAAGAGAGGATATTCACCCCTACTTCTTCATCTATCAGTTCCCCCTAAGTGCAAGAAACTTCAAATTGATCCATTAAATTATCCTGAAAAATTTCTCTAATACATAAAAAAACAAATGCATGCTCACACAAACAACCTCATCCGATCACATGAAATGAGAATTGCAAAATAAATTAGATCTTCAGCTTAGCACTTCTGTTACTTTATATTTTAGTTCTTCATATTAAATTAAAGTAGTATTTTAAATTGTCAGTTTTTATCTTTAGCACCTTTGATTTTTTTTAATAAAGATAGTATATAAATATTTTAAAATAAACACAGTGAAAATTTGAAATTGCTAAGAGCAAACTTTCATATTATTATGTCTTTGAAATCAAAAGCCTGTGTGGATGATATTTTCCAAAAGGCTGGGTGAATATTTCATAGCAAGAAAGCAAAACCAGTGTCTACTTCAAAGAATAAATTTATTCAAAGTAGCAATTAGAGGTTAGGCTCAGCCTAGGAATTGGTTACGGTATTTGTGTATGGGTACGTCTATCATCTTTATCTGTCTCTCTCTCTGTCTCTCTGCCCCCCCCCCTCCCCCGTCTCTGCCATTCTCACCTAAGCGATGCTGGGCGGCTCACAAAACCGATAAAAACAACCCAATAAAAATAAGTTAAAAAACAGTCTACAGATATATAAATATTTTAAAATAAACACAGTGAAAATTTGAAATTGCTAAGAGCAAACTTTCATATTATTATGTCTTTGAAATCAAAAGCCTGTGAGGATGATATTTTCCAAAAGGCTGGGTGAATATTTCATAGCAAGAAAGCAAAACCAGTGTCTACTTCAAAGAATAAATTTATTCAAAGTAGCAATTAGAGGTTAGGCTCAGCCTAGGAATTGGTTACGGTATTTGTGTATGGGTACGTCTATCATCTTTATCTGTCTCTCTCTCTCTGTCTCTCTGCCCCCCCCCCTCCCCCGTCTCTGCCATTCTCACCTAAGCGATGCTGGGCGGCTCACAAAACAGATAAAAACAACCCAATAAAAATAAGTTAAAAAACAGTCTACAGATATATAAAAACATTTTTAAAATATCCACAATCAACACCAAAGCAGAAAAGGCTGAAACCTGAAAGGCTGAATCCTGAAAAGACTGAATTCTGAACCCTGCCAAATGATACTCCTTCATAGATGGCACCCATAACATTCCTCTCCTGCTGGTCCTGAGGGGATGAGTTGATGTAACTGAGTGGAGTCAGTCCCTCAAATAACCCAGGTCCAGGCCATATATAGATTTATAGGTCATAAACAGCATCTTGAACTGAACCTAGAAGCAGATTGGAAACGAATCACAGATCACAGAGCAGAGGTGTAATATGTGAAGACCGTAACTGCTACACTGTGACATTCTGTACTAGCGGTTGCGTGGCTTCAACTCAGGACTCCTAGTGACTGCCTGGCCAATTCCCTGTAATTTTCTTGGCAATATTTTTAGAAGTCATTTGCCATTGCGTCCTTTCTAAGATTGAGAGACAGTGACTAGGCCAAGGTCGCCCAGCTGGCTCTGTGCCAAAGGTAGGATTCATATTCTCCCAGTTTATATCCTGGTGTTCTAACAACTATACTAAATTGGCTGTCTTTATGTATATTTATACCTGAATTATTTGTATACACATAATATACCTGATCATAACCTCAAGTTCTGCAAAATTTATGCCTACCTACTGCTCTCCTCTCTATTTAACCTTGTTCAAATAGTTTGAAGTTCAGTCCTTTAATGTGATACTTATTTATATTAAAGTAAATAAGAATCTGGTTTCTACTAGGCATGATCGCACAGCAAAGTGCTATGTGCCATTTTTTTATTAGTGGAACTCAGGAGTGGGCTTCAAAAATTTTAGCAAGGGGTTCTCTGCCCGATTGCTGGATGGGCATGGCCTAGTCAGCTTCCTGCCCAACTGCAGGGGGGCGCATTTTTGCCCTCCCCTGGTTCCAGAGACTTTCCTCGAGCCTCTGGTAGGGCGAAAACACCCTCCCCAGGCTACAGAGGCCCTCTGGAGGCCAGAAATGGGCCCATTTCCAGCCTTCCCAAACTTCCAGTAGGCCCATTTTTTGCCCTCCCCAAGCCTCCTACACGCCCTGCACGTCCCTGAATCCAAAACAGGTCACATGGGGACTCCTGGGAGGGGTGGAGTGGGCGGGAGCAGCCAGGAGTGGGATTTGGGGGTTCTCTGAACTGCCCAGAATCTTCGCTAAAGGTTCTCCCGAACCTCTGCGAACCCCCAGCAGCCCACCCCTGGTGCAACCCAGCAACATCTATGACAGGTTTCTTCTGAATGTCATGCTTTCTGTTTGTTTATATTTCTGAACACGAATGTGCAGTGTTGTTATGCTTTCTCATACCCAGAGAAGGAGTCTTGGGCAGCTGAGTTGAAGGGAAGTCCCTTCCTTCCTTCTAGTGGCACTTGGAATATGTAGATCACTTCATTACATCACCTCAGATCATCAGTGCCACATGAAAGATTTATGTAGAGTTTTCTGTATTTCCCATAGTTTTATGCTTTCATATGCGCGTATGCACCATGATATTTTTACATAATCCCTAATATAATCTTTTAAATCTATTTATTTGAATGTGTCTTAGTTCTAACTTGTTTTCCTTTACAACAATTTCAATTGTGCTCTGATTTTATGCTACTTTTCCAAATGTATGTTAATAATTAATAGACTTTGCTGATGGAATGGCTGCCATCTCACCAGACATTGCTATGATGGATCATGCTGTTTAAGGTAAAAAGAATCTGACATAAAGAATTTTTCTTTCATTCCTTTTGACAGGTCCCATTAATCCTTCTCGTCTTCCTTGTCACTATTGCCAACTATTTCTTTTGCTTTCTGAGTTGGCTAACTCTATCTAGTAATAAGCAGCAGCAACCATGACATGTTCAGTAGCATATGGAGATCCAAAGGATAATGGCCAATAGAGTGTGCATAATAGAATTATTAAAGTTAAAGAGGAAAAGTAAGTAAAGGTAGTCCACAATTTACAACTACAATATTTGTTTAACAACTGGGATGAACAGTCCTCATAGTTATGACTGCAACAGCATTGCTGCACTTTAGTTATGTGATCAGAATTTGGGTATTGGCAACTGCCATGTATTTATGATAGTTGCAGCATCCAGAGTCATGTGATTATTATTTATAACCTTCCCATAACCACAAACCGACTCTGCTAATTACTGATGTGTGACAAAAGAGAAAACTTAGAAAACTTGGAACTCCGTCGCCTTCGACAAGACCTAAGCTTAACTCACAGAATCATCTATTGTAATGTCCTTCCTGTTAAAGACTACTTCAGCTTTAATTGCAATAATACTAGAGCAACTAATAGATTTAAACGTAATGTCAATCGCTTTAATCTAGATTGCAGAAAATATGACTTCTGTAACAGAATCATCAGTGCTTGGAATACTTTACCTGACTCTGTGGTCTCTTCCCATAATCCTAAAAGTTTTATCCAAAAACTTTCTACTATTGACCTCACCCCATTTCTAAGAGGACGATAAGGGGCGTGCATAAGCGCACAAACGTGCCTACCATTCCTGTCCTATTGTTTTTCTTTTCTTCTTCCTATATATATGCTTATACCTCCTTATATTTACCCATATATGTATTTATTTACTATATAATCTTTTTGTATGATACCTACATATATTGTTGTGACAAAATAAAATAAATAAATAAATAAATAAATAAATAAATAAATAAATAAATAAATAAATAAATAAATAAAAGTAAGTAGATTTACTTTGTGCAAAAACCATCCAAAAAGACATTGTTTAGGTATAAAAACATAGTAAATTAATTAAAGTAAGTTAGCCTTTGGTCTGTAAAGCTCCAAATTTTCAATATTTTCCAAATTTTCAGGCAGGAATTTTTCTAACCCAAATGTCAGTGTGAAAGATGAATTTGGGATCGCGTGTTTGCAAAAATGTGCCCGTTATTAGGACCTTCCTTTAAAAAATCCCATTTAAAAGGTTTCCATTCATAGTATCTTTGGTCAGCAAACCTCCCAGTAGACCAGGGGTGTCACATTCAATTTCATTGACAGCCACATCAGGGCTGTGGTTGATCTCAGGGGGGGGGGACGTCACTCTCCAAACTGCTGGCATGTTTCCTCTTCACATTGGATAGACCAGGTCAAAGTCTATCCAATGCCCATCAGGTCCACACACCCCTCTTGAATAGACCAATGTATTTTAACTGTAAATTTTAAGGGGTTTTATGTCGGTCTATGACCGTTTTAGTCGATTGGCCTACTAAATATTTGTTTTTAAATTCTTTTTAAATTTGCTATTTATTCTTTGTATTTTAATATGGCTGTAAACCACCCTGAGTCCTTCGGGAGAAGGGCGGTATAGAAATTAAATTATAAAATAAAAATAAAATAAATGCTGGCCCAATATTTCCTCTTCGCAGTGGGTAGACTGGACCGAAGCGATGCGGGCCGGCCCCTTACATTTTTCAGGACGGACCCGTGGGCCTGAACCGACCACATCGCAGGCCAGATCTGGCCCCTGGGCCTTGTGTTTGGACTGTAAGACCTTGTCTTAGACTGTAGGACCAAGATACCCTCTGACTTCTGTACCTGGAAGTCTGCTCTACCACAATGAAAAAGCTGTAGAAAAAAAGCCAATGGTTATTCCAATATTGGCCAGCTTCTATGACTAGAAATACCAGATGTGGGCTGAAGATGCAAATGATACCCCTATTTGTTTTTCAATTGTTCTGGGTGAGAAAATACAACTTAAAGACCTAGGAGTGAAATGAACCTCTTGAAAGCCATCTGCAAAACTTCAGCATAACATTTCTTCCAGCTGTTTTAAAATTATCTTTGGCAGTCCTAACATTGGTTTGAAATGATACATATCTATGAAAACAAATATTTGGCATCATTTCATTTGCCTCCTTAACTGGCAAAACATGCTTTATTTTCTTCTTATTTATAAAATACTATACTAAGAATAAAGTAGGAACTGTTTAGTAACACAATTGAACACAATAGAGTTTATTTCTGAGTAACAGAAAGACCACGCAAATTATTTTTGATATAACCTTAGAATTAATTAATTAATTAATTAATTAATTGAATAAGATGAATAAAGCAAGGCATGGCTGAAGAAGTGCTATCTTTCTGTGTTAGATCTTTTTTCTAAATGTACATTTGGAAATTAACTGGATTAATAAAACAAATCCATGAAGATGTTAAACACATAAACTGATGTTTTATTCTACTGTATATAGACAATATAATTCCTTTTCTGAGTTGAGAACATTTTTTGAATAATTGTAACTTTTTTTAAAAAAAAATCTAACATTACTTAATAGGGTACAAAGTCTTGCTTTGTTCACATATAAGTGTAAGTTTACTCATGAGGACGTTTTCATAAACAATATCAAGATTAAAAATGATATTCAACAAAAAATGCCTGATTTCCTTCCAATGAATGTCATATATTTAGAATAGCTGCTGATATTTTACTGTAATTAACAGATTAAAACTAATTTGTTGTTTCATCCCTGTTAAACTTAGCCACATAAATATGTTCTAGTCTATTTGTGTAATATCTGTATAATTAAATTAAAGCGATAGAAAAATACACAGTTTTATTTCATTATTTAAAAATATTTGTTATTCAAATGAAATATTTATTTCATTATTCAAACACCTCCCATAAATTTGTTCATCTTTAATGCATTCCAAAATACATTTTTTTGTAAACTATCAGTCAATAATGGTGCCAGGAGTTATAGAAAACATTAAGATCCCTGCTCCCAGGAAAACAACTCAAATCAGGTAGCAGAGGAAGTCAAAATGGGCTGTAAAAAAAATACCAAAAAGTGCAAAAGAAACAAACAATAACAATTGACTACATCACTCCTGCCACCTTACAACAATAACATAATTCAATTTATTCATTAGATTTATATCCTGACCTTCATTCAGAAGTTCAAGTCTGTGTGTTGTGTGCTTCCTTCTACCCATTTTTTTGTATAAATAATCCCAGAGGTAGGTTGGGCTAAGAAAATGTGACCACTACAAAATCCCTCAAAGTAAGCTTTCTGTTAACTTTCCTTGGAATCACTATTTCAGAATAGTTAAAAGAGTTTGTAGAACCAAAACCTCCACTTTTACATTTTCCAGTAGAACCAATAGAACCGTATGAAATATTGAGACTTACATTTTCTAGCTGTTGCAAAACATTAAAAAGTATTGATATGAAACATACATATTTGTCAATTAAACATAATAAACACCATCATATAAAAAAGTCCTGTGTTCTGTGAACACTTATATTCACTGAAGTCTGTTCAGTGTGTCTGTACGGCTGGCCATTGACATCAATATCAAATTAAATATAACAAGAAAAACGGCATCTTTGTTTAGCTCCATGAGCCATCTTTATAGACGAATAACTGAATAATTTGTAATATCATAGAAAGAGTTGGGTATTATACTTAAATACAATGACAGAAATCCATATCTGGAGAAAAATGGTGTCACAAACTTTCATTGTGCTTTTTCACCTCTGCTTAAACCATGACTGTTGATTTTAGTGATTCTGAATGAATATACAAAATACCAATGAATAATCTAGTATTAGATATTTGTCAACTTTTCATAAAACCAGCCTGGGAAGAATAGATAATGTAATGTAAGATTGCCTGTATTCTTCTGGCTGTGGCTGCAATTGCTATTTTGGTATCATTTTTTACTATGAAAATATGTTTTAGCCTCAATATCCTTTATAATAAGAATATTACTTTGTTGTAGCTATTTTAATCACGAAGCTAATAATTTACAGTATTTCCCCTTGCTCCCATTTTTTTTGAATGATGCAATAAATATTCTGTACCAAGTACACAAGACGAATTAAGTTAACATCCATAAAAGCTTTATATATCTCTGATGTAGTTGTTTTCAAAAGTTCCCTCAGCAAAAAATCTCTTTAATTCCCCCGTCCAATTGTCTTATTGGAGGTCTGTATGCTATTTATCTTTCTTTTTCCATGAAGCACAAGTAACCATATAAGTACATATATATGTCTTAAAGACGTTCCAAACCACCATTAGGATCAGAGAGTTTCTATGTATATAAACTAATCTATAATCCATATTCTTTTGAGAAGAATTTAAGAAGGATTTAAGGATTTACAAGATTTAAGGGATTTAAAGGATTTAAGGATTGTCATATAGCTGCCAAACTTATTTGATGTATAAGTTTATAATATTTTAAGTACGAAATTAAACTTAAGTAGAATACAATGATGATCAAAGGATCTGAAACTTTATTAAAATTCCAGCCATAATTATCTGACCCATATAAAATGAAAATAAGTCGAAAATACCTGTATCATATATCTGGCCAATCTTTAGTGGGAAAATAACAACTGCTAAATGACAATATATTTATTAAAACTATTTACCAATATTTTTTTTAAAAAAAATTCTTTTAAGCATTGTTTAGCTTTTATTCCACCACTATATTGCACATTCATTAATCACATCCCAGAAAGTCTGAAATTTCTACTGACATATATTTGGCCAATCTATCTCCTAGTTAAGAGATGTTTCTCTTTGTAATAAATTTCTATATATTTCTTGGAAGGACATCTAAAGCCTTTTACATTCCATTAAAAAAATAAAGAGGTCATGCTAAATGAAGACTAAGCAAAGAAAAGAGAAAAAATGCAAAGACCAATATTTATTTGGGTCATGGGAAAGAAAAGAAAAATTGTCTTATGATGGAAAAACTTTTTAAACTAACTCAAAAATAGCCAATTAAAAAAAAGAAAGAAAAAGAAAGAAAACCTAGCTCACAGAAAAGTGAAAAAAAACTAAACTAAAACAAAAACAAAAATAATTTCCTGCCTTCTCTATCGTTCTAGTCTCTTCCATCCCAAATCTACTGTTGTTAGGATTTCAGGATAATATACGGTCAAATTTTAATACAGGAATTCTCCATAATAAGAATAGAATAGAATAGAATAGAATAGAATAGAATAGAATAGAATAGAATAGAATAGAATAGAATAGAATTTTTTATTGGCCAAGTGTGATTGGACACACAAGGAATTTGTCTTGGTGCATATGCTCTCAGTGTATATAAAAGAAAAGATACGTTCATCAAGGTACATTTACAACACAAATGATGGTCAGTATATCAATATAAATCATAAGGATTGCCAGCAACAAAGTTACAGTCATACAGTCATAAGTGGAAAGAGATTGGTGATGGGAACGATAAGAAGATTAATAGTAGTGCAGATTTAGTAAATAGTTTGACAGTGTTGAGGGAATTATTTGTTTAGCAGAGTGATGGCCTTCGGGGAAAAAACTGTTCTTGTGTCTTGTTCTGTTGTGCAGTGCTCTATGGCGTCGTTTTGAGGGTAGGAGTTGAAACAGTTTATGTCCTGGATGTGAGGGATCTGTAAATATTTTCACAACCCTCTTCTTGATTCGTGCAGTATACAGGTCCTCAATGGAAGGCAGGATTGTGGTGCGTGTGTGTGTAAAAAAAACTATTTAATATAAAATGCATTAGAATAATCTTTGTTTTCCATTCCAGAGATCTCACTTGTCACAATAAACGCAGAATATTGTTCTGAATCCCAGAACACAAGAATCTCACAACAATGGGACTAGGCTTTTGAGCTGAATAAAAGAAAAGCAAAACCCCACACAATAAGTGGTTTTAGTTTCATACTTAATATTGCATTTACAGGGAAAAGAAACAAATAACCTTCCATATTTTTCCCATAAAAGCTGCCATATGCTGGTCACACTCATTATTAAGAGGAATATTTGGCAATCCTAAATTGTTCCTATATACTACATATAGTCCTTTCCAAAGATACATGTTGACATTCAAAATGATTTTCACCCATAGAATGCTATTTATGAGAATTTTAAAATATGAAATATTCTTGTTTCATGTGAAGCAACCATTAACTTTTTTTCATCTCCAGCCTTTTTTTAATCAAAGCCATGAAATCTTTAGTTGAAATCTAGACATCCCTGCTTCAAATCATGCACAAAACGTTTTATTGCATCAATTTATTCATTCCAAAAGTTTATGAATGATGCAAAGTTGTGGATACATTTCTTCCAAACACTTTACAAAAAAAAGTGAGCAAGGCAGGATCATGATATTATATCTGTCAAGCTCTTAGCTTTCCAGTCTTTTCCAGTGCTTTGGTATTAGCCTTTGTGATGTCCAAAGAGTTAAGTTAAAGAAAGCTGGCAGATGTTAAAGAAACCTGATGTAAAGAATGGAAAAAGGGAAATGGGAAAAAAAAAGAAAGTAGATAGGTGGAACTGGATAATAAACTTGTGCATTCATGCTAATAGGCAAAAATGTGCAAATGACATATTTTAAGCAACTTATACAGAAATTGTCCACTCTACACATTTTTATATATAATGAAATATATCCATTGTTAAAGGCTACAGGATCGTACTATTTTGGCAGCCTTCTCAGCAAGCTCTTGTTAGTTCAGCATTTAAAGTGAAATGATAGTAAAATATTCCTTCTGAGAGATTTTTCTTAATGTTATTATTTTCTGATGTCTATCCGCATAGCTGTCAAAATATTATTATTAGTGAAAATGTAAAATAATTGTGTAGACCAGTGTTTCTCAAACTTGGCAACTTTTAAGATATGTGGACTTTCACTATTCCCCAACCAGTGCCGTGCAATGTAAACCATATATTAAACCCATCATAACTCCAGATTATGGCAAGACTTCAAGATTCTGACTTATCATTTGTGAATAACATGATGGGGAGTTGTGCTGACCTTGTTACTGTTTGACTCCAGCAAGCAGGAATGAAGCATGGAAGCTTTTTTCTTGTGATACATAATCTAGCAACTCTAGTTTTTTCTCCTTCTAAGGATTAGAAACCTTCAGCTGGTCTTGGGTTCTACAGCATGACTTGATTGGAAGTGGAAAATTTCAATTATGTTAAGTGCCAAAGCTTTTGAATTTTTCACTGAATGTAGATGCCCTGATATTAGAAAAGGAATTGGAAGTCTTTGGGTGTTCCTAATTTCATTTTATTAATAAAGTCAACAGAAGGCTAATGAACTAATGAAAGTGAACAAACTAATGAAAGTGAATCTATAGAATGACATATCATCTAGTGGCTACCCATGAGACAAATGGGAATATAACTTTTTCCATTTTCATTGAAAATTTCTGGAATGTGGATGGTAGCTTGCTTCTTTGAGCTCTCTTGTGTCCTCTGCTTAAATGATTCTTGGATGCTGTCCTAAAAGATCAGCTAAACAGATCCTTAACTGCTTAAATGGCTGTGTTCTGAGAATTCCTGTCTGGTGCTGATTTACAGTAGCTAAGGAGTTTATTGTTAGTTTCCATTCATACTCATTACAGCTATATTTTATTCCCTTGGTAAATATTCATCACCTAGGAATGTTCTATGAAAGGAAACATCCGCTTTTAGGTATGTATTTGAACATTTATCGGGAACATGTTCAAGCACAGTTGAATTCCGTGTTTGGTATGAAAGGAATTTATTTAGCTTCTTTGAAGGCTCATTCATACACAAAGATTTTCCAGAAATTGAGTTACAGGCACAAGAAAATTTCAGATCTATTTTTCTTATTCTTCAAATAGCTTGCTTATCCAGTCTGTTTAGGTCTGTAATAGCAACTTCCATGATCCATCAAGCTAAATCCATGCCTGGCCAGTTGTGAATGCAGTAGTGTCTAGCCTATCTTGCAGTGCTGTCCTGAGTTGTTATTTTCCGGTTGTTGCAAAAGGAATGATTTGGCAGTGGTTGAATAAAAAGAAGAAGCACTTTAGAGCACATTTTGATTTACTATTGCCTACTATTAGATGTGTTTAAAATATAAAGGATCAAAATAACCATGTACAGACTTTAATCCATAGTAATTAGACTTTAGCTATGAGTGTAAATATTAGATATACATTGTTCATAACTTTCACACTATTAACAAATATGCATTTTCAAGATTTTCCTAACTTGGATGTGAGGTGGATGTAAAAGAATCCATTAGGATGTCAGAAATAGAATATTCCTATTTCCACGTTCCATTAAAGTAAACAAAGAGATTCCTTTCTGATGGCCTAAATTTTCCATGTTGGATCTCTGCAGTGTTTCTAGATTTTAGCAGCTTATAAACAGTTATGCAATATATGCCATTCTTTTGCAAATTTTGCAATAATTATTATTAGGGATGTCTTTTTTATTTGAAATTGAATTCAGTATTTTCTTTGATGAAAAATAACTCACATTTATATCATTAAAACAGAAATGTAACACATAATGTTTTTTCTTCAAGGTAGAAAAAAGATCAGAAAATTGTCTCAATAATACTTAGAATTCTACTTAGATAGGCTGTAGTAGTAACAGAATCATGAAAGCCTGATTATTTTGTCCTTCCTTTCCTCTTAAATTCCAGGAAGGTAAGGCAGAACCACTTTGTGTTTCTTTGTAATGTGTGTGTGTGTGTGTGTGTGTGTGTATGTGTGTGTGTTTTTGTTTTTCAGGCTTAAATCTTCCTTTTGTAACCTCTGCTACATAGTTCCTTCAAATTCATCTCTATGGCTGTCTCCACAAGCATTTTTTTTTCAAAAAATGAAAAGGTCAGTGAAATAATTTCATAAATAAACAGCACTTACTGACAGCCAAGGCATATTAGCACATTTTGTGATAAGTCTGCTGTAGATTTATTCTTATAATAAAATACTTAGTGTTTCTTCATTGCAGAATGTCTATATTGTTTGATGTCTAGAGGTCTATGTATCCTTAAGCTAGAATAATTGTACTAAAGCAGATGTGGGCAATTAATTTTTCCAACGGGCCTCATGAGAACTGGGATTGTTGTGGAGAGTTGCTGCTGCTGGTTGTCCCACCCTGCTAGAACCTTCCTCCTCACCAATGCTGCAGCACCAGTGCCCTGCCTCCCCATCACTGACACCCTGCTGCCAATGCTACCAATGCCGCGGACCAGACTGGCACTGCCCATAAGCAAGATGTGCCCCATGGGCTGCAAAATGCCCAGGTCTGGTCTAAAATAATGTCAACAATCCTGTGGAACAGGACAGGTAAGCTAATTGTTCATCACACTTTTATATATTATTATCTATTATGTATATGTTTATATATTATTGATATAGCTAATATCAATTTCATGAACCTCTTAAAAAATAAAATTTTGAGAATAAATAATTTATTATAAAGATTGTTCTTTAATAACTGTGAAACTTCAGAACTGGGAATGTTATCAGGTTTGAATAAGTCAAATAAAAAGTGCTTGATTTGAAAAGACTGTTTAAAAGCTCTCTAAAATAAGTCAAATAAGCTCAGCTATAAGATCTATTTTTCTTTTAAACAGATTTGTTAATTAGTCCAAAATAAGGATAGTGGAATAGGTAGATGTGTATAGTGGATGCTGTTAATGCTATTAAAATATATAAGGATATTGATCTATATATTATAAAGTCCGTTGTAATTTGGGAATTGTGTTTGTAGTGTTTTTCCAGAATTAGGGAAATCTTCTATATAGAGAGAATGATGCTTAAAATTTGAGGACCCATTTGAATTTTCAAAGTTCTGCATGAATGTGACCTAAAATGTGACCTTTTCTTCATATGAGTCCTGAAACTAGATAAAGAGAAACCAAATAAGCAAGTGAGCCATCTGTTGATGAAGTTTTGGGACTATACATTTATTCTACTTTATGTATCATTTCAGGAAACTTACTCATCAGCTGAAGTGATATATGTTCTATATATAATGTTATTAGTAAGAGAAGAGCAGCAACAACTGTTAGATGATGTTGGGATAAAATTTTGAGTCCTCTTTGTGACTATTTTTCACAAGATGAGAAACATCTTAACAAATTAGAGATGCTATGAAATTAGAAATTGAACAATAGCCCTATATTTAAGCTACTTAAACTTTTCTTTTATAAGAAACCAGGAAGGAATCTGAGAGTTCTCATATTTGTACCTCCTATTCAAAACTCTAGGGCAGATAGCTACTCATGGGCCAAGTTGTGAAATGTTAGTGAGGCACTAACTTCATATGGAAATAGGTGACATCTTGGACTAAATTTATTACAAAAGGACAGTTCCTTACTAAATGGAGTAGTGACAATTCAGGAATGAAAACTGAGTAATTTGCCTTGTGATTCGCACATAATGTGAGTCAGAAAGGAAGATGCACAGGAAAAAGCATTACTCATCATAATGGAAGATCAGTTGATACAAAAGAGTTTAATTCTAAAGCCAAGTAAATCCCAACTTTGCCCAAGAAAATAACATATACTCACAATTCTTCTAAATTAGCAAGTCTTAACAAAACTGTTAAAACAAATTTTTAAAAATGTGAGAATATAATACTAAAACAATAATTATAGGCATTAATAAATTATGTATTTAAAATACATCTTCAAAGTATGAGGACTGTGTTTGAAATTAAATCAAAGCTCTAATGACAAAGACTGAAATTTGTTGGTGCGTTAG
Source organism: Ahaetulla prasina (assembly GCF_028640845.1). Classification (NCBI taxonomy): domain Eukaryota; kingdom Metazoa; phylum Chordata; class Lepidosauria; order Squamata; family Colubridae; genus Ahaetulla; species Ahaetulla prasina. The sequence goes on along the minus strand of NC_080541.1, from coordinate 49,602,824 downwards.
AACATGCTGATATTGTCACAAGGAAATAAGTCATAATTTGAATGCAGAAAGAAAAGAGCGAGAGATGGAGAGAGAGAGGGAACGAAAGAGAGAGAGGGAAAGAAAGAAAGAAAAAAGAAAGAAAGAAAGAAGGAAGGAAGGAAAGAAAGAAAGAAAGAAAGAAAGAAAGAAAGAAAGAAAGAAAGAAAGAAAGAAAGAAATGTTCCTCTGCCACACATTCCCTAGATATATTGGCCAGATTCCCATAATTTCCAGTCAGTATGAGACCTGAAATCCAAAACATTTCTAGCTGCCAGGCTGAGGTAAAACAATAGAGACATCACTATGATTATGATGGCCAACAATTCTATCCTATGAATAACAGGGTGTATTTAGACACTTGAGTAACTTTAGTGAAATAAGTGGGATTTATTAGTCACAACAAAATACCTTATGCCACCAGACTTGAAATCCTGGGTTTAGAAAATTTAGAACTACGCCGCTTTCGACATGACCTGAGTTTAACTCATAGAATCATCTATTACAATGTCCTTCCTGTCAAAGACTACTTCAGCTTCAATTGCAACAATACACGAGCACACAATAGATTTAAGCTTAATGTGAACCGCTCCAATCTTGATTGCAGAAAATATGACTTCAGTAACAGAGTTGTTAATGCTTGGAATACACTACCTGACTCTGTGGTCTGTTCCCAAAATTCCCAAAGCTTTAACCAAAAACTATCTACCATTGACCTCACCCCATTCCTAAGAGGTCTGTAAGAGGCGTGCATAAGAGCACAAACATGCCTACCATTCCTGTCCTATTGTTTTCCTTCGTTATATCCAATTAATATAGTTATTACATACTCATACTCATATATATGCTTATGTGTTGTATAGTTGTTTCATGCTTATACTTATATATACTGTGTGACAAAAATAAATAAATAAATAAAATAAACAATCAAGTCTTCACTAAGTTTAGATTTAACCCATTAAGATGTCTGCTGAAAAATGGAAGCATTTTAGTAGAAAATGCTTGGAAGACAGTATTTCATATTGTAGTCTCTATATATGGGCTTCTTAGATTCATTCATCTGAGAGAAATATTAGATATGGAGCTCTGCGAACGAAACATTTTTTCTATATCAGTCATGTCAGTTTGATAATATATCTTGCAATAACATCAGATGATTGTAGTAGGATATTATTAACAACTACTACATTTACAAGTATATGCACAAAAACACACAATTAAACTATAGGGTTTAATTGCTCAAGGAAAGGTTTGATAAAGTATCTTAGATTAATATGAAGATTACTTTCCTGAAGTAATCAATTAAAATTTCCATACATAATTTCTGGTAAAGGCAAAACTGCAGAGCTTAGTCAGATATAAATACAATAAAAACAACTAATACAATAGAAATTTCAAGAACTAATGTCCCAGAAAACAATTTTAGCTCTTAATCATCCTGTAAGGTTTTTTCTCTCATAAATTTTCCATTTATATGAATGAAGCTGCACAAAAGAAAACAGAACCAAATAAACAATAAAGACTTTTTTATTAGAAAATCCACTCTTATTCTTATGCCCAAAGTTTTAATTGTTCTATGGCATGATTTGATTCTTGTAATACACTCCCTTTTACATGCCAAGTATCCTCCTCGGATTTTGCTTTACATGCAAATTAAGACCTCATTTTGTAACACCCACAAAGCTATGCATTTATATGCAAAGAAAAAATTAGAATACACATCAATTTAGTAAACAAAATTAAAAAGAATAGATTTCTGTGATCATTTGCTAATACAATTAAATTTCTAAAGAAAGTCTCCACTTCATTACCTACATTTGGTTATTTTCTGAGAAAATAAATGAGCCATAACTGAATAGTAGAGGACAAGGTTCATGGGCCAAAACCTGCTACCAGTAACAGTAGATGAGCTGCCACTAACCCGCTTCCATCCAACTAATGTGATCAACAGTCTGTAATTCTGGAAACAATAAATACTTCTGTAGGGCACCTGATCTGGAAAATATGGTTTATAATTTTGCATTCCCTGTCTCATTCTTTAAAATAGTATATTTGTATAAACCTGTACAAAATGTTAGGGAACTATGGGCAGTTGTTCCATCATCCTTTTGGCAACAGCAGCCATGTTACTATATACTGTTGAGCAATATTTATTTTACCTATACGACTCTAGCAAAATATTAACATTTCCTTCACTATGAATTGGATTTATAATTATGTCTTCTTACATTGCACTGACACAAAGTCAAAACTGGATGGTCTGTAGCGGAAGTCAGTAACTTCAGAATAAGCTGTCATGTTAACGCCACTCTTTTTTATATGTGTGCTAAGCATGAGACACATACCATATATGATTTCAATTGCCTATTTACATCTGCCATTTTGACATGTACCAAATGGATACTCTTGGTGATGGAGTTGCTATGGTTATTCTATGCTTTGCACTTCTTATGCTTCTATCTTTAGCTCTTCTTTTCTTTCACAGCTTGCTGTGTGGTAAAGTTGACAAGAAAAATTTCTTTTTGGCACAGTAAATTATTAGTGAAGATGAATAAAGAGTATAGGGGGAAAAGTTATATTTCAAATAAGGTTCCATCCTTTATAGTCAACCAATCAAGAATTGCCTATAGTCTTAGAAAATCAACCAAACAAGTATTGCCAAGAGCAGAGATGAAGAAAGATGCTAAGTATATTCAGAGAAGTCTGCAAGTCCATCCAGGCAGTCCTATATAGATTTAGAAGTTTTCATTTTATTTTTATTTATTTATTTTATTTCATCAAGCATATATTTTATGATAGATACAGGTGTAAACATAATTATAAATACATGAAAAAGATACGACTAAAAGAAAACATTAGGACAGGGATGGTAGGCACGCTGGTGCGCTTATGCATGCCCCTTAGAGACCTCTTAGGAATGGGGTGAGGTCTACAGTAGACAGTCTAAAGTTAAAGTTTTGGGGATTTGGGGAAGAAACCAGAGTCAGGTAGTGCATTCCAGGTGTTGACAGCACTGCTACTGAAGTCGTATTTTATGCAGTCTAGTTTGGATCAGTTTACCATGAGTTTGTATCTATTCTGTGCTCTTGTATTGTTTTGGTTGAAGCTGAAGTATTCATTGGCTGGTAGGAAATTGTAGCAGATGATTTTAGGTTCTGTGCTTAGGTCAGACCGAAGGTGGCGAAGTTCTAAGTTGTCTAAATTTCAAGTCTGGTGGCATAAGGTATTTTGTTGCGAACAGAGGAGTAGAGGACACTTCTTGTGAAATATATCTGGACTCGTTCAATTATATTAATATCCAATATGCAGTGCAGGTTCCAGACAGATGAGCTGTATTCAAGAATTGGTCTGGCAAAAGTTTTGTATGCCCTAGTTTGCAGTTCAATATTACCAGAGAAGAAGCTATGCAAGATGAGGTTAACAACTCTTAATGCCTTTTTGGCAATGTTGTTACAGTGAGCTCTGGCACTTAGATCATTAGAGATGAGTACTCCAAGGTCTTTGACAGAGTGTGGGTCATCTGTTAGATCATATCCATACAGTTTGTATTTTGTGTTCTGATTATTTTTGCCAATGTGTAAGACAGACCATTTGTTGGTTGAAATTTGTGGTGGCTCAGGCTGTAAGATAGCCTGTTATTAAAACACAGCAGCCTGCAATTACTGCAGGCTCAAATCCCACCAGGCCCAAGGTTGACTCAGCCTTCCTTTATAAGGTAGGTAAAATGAGGACCCAGATTGTTGGGGGGGCAATAAGTTGACTTTGTAAATAAACAAATAGAATGAGACTATTGCTTTACACACTGTAAGCTGCCCTGAGTCTTCATGGAAGGGCGGGATATAAATGTAAATAAATAAAAAATTTGGATTGCCAATTGTTTGACCATTCTGACACATAGTCAAGGTCTTTTTGTAGAATAGCAGCATTGTCAGTGGTCTTGAATAGTTTTACATCATCGACTTCCGGTATGGCTCCGCTTCGTTGAGAAGCAGCTTTGATTAGGCTGCTAACTCCCTAGTCTGTAGAGCTGTCAGGACATCATAAATCTGGTCCAACAGCTTGGAAATCTCTTCCCTCGGGCAAAGAGGGAGAGATGAGAATTCAGGCTGAAGTTGAGACACCCAAATATAGCCACAGAAAAAGCTTCTGAGGCTTGCGGGGAGCTCTTCTTCCATAGCCTGAAAAGCTCCAGATTGGGGGAGGCATCTGCCTTTTATGGCAGACAAAACGTAGCATCCAATTTCCATGGCAGGAATTGATTTATGATGGATTGTAACGTGGACGGAGCAGAAACTGGAGTTCTAGCACTTGTTTGTAAGAAGACTGCAAGCCCCTGAGGATATATTTGTTGCGAAGATAGGAGAGAAGAAAGCAAATGGCGGTTTTGTGGAATTGTGTGCTGGAAACGAAAGTTAAAGAAATGCTTACTAACAGCTAGTGTCGAATTAGAAGATATATAGGAAGATACTGACTAAATGGAAGAAACAAGAATTTTATGATTTATATTTTTTCTTCTTCTTTGGGATTATAGTGATTTAGAAGAAAAGTTTTTTGAATTTTTCTTTTTGAATTATTTTTTTTTTGGTCCGTTATTAGGTTATATTTTTAAAAAATGGCTTTTAAGCAAATAGTGCCAAAAGTCATTAAAAACTTTGAAATTTCTTCAGTTCAGATTCAAAAATTAAAAGAAGAAATCAAAAAGGAATTAAGAAATTCTTTACAGGAGTTTTTGGAGAGTCATTTTTTAGAAATAGATCAAAAATTTGATGAAATAGAGAAAGAGATGTTGGATTTTAAGGAAGTGCTGGAAGAGCAGAAGAGGGAAATGAAAATGGTAAAGGATGCAATTGCGCAAATATTAAGCTCTTGTATTCAGATGGAGGATGATCTTGCAGAAATTAATAAAGCTAATTTAGAGTTGCAAAGGAAAATAGAGGAAATTCAAAAGAATCAAAACAATTGGAACTTAGATAATAAGATGGAAGAAATACAGGCAAAGGTAGATAGGGCAGATGAAGAAAGAGTAATATTACAATATAGATTAATGGAATATGCTATAAGGGTGAGGGGTTTGAAGCAAAATAGGAAGGAAAATTTAAAAGAGATTTTTACGCAAGCCTTTGCTCAGATAAAGGGTGTGGAGCCAGAAGATTTTGAGATTAATATTTAAAGAATTTATCGTGTTAATTCTTGGTGGGCAAGACAAATTAGAGTACCGAGGGATGTGGTTATTTATTTTACAACTAAAAAGGTTACGTATGAAATTTTGCAAGCCTTTTATAAAAATAAATTCAAATATTGGGACAAGATATAAAAATGATGAAGGAAATTCCTCCTAAAATGTTAAGAAAGAGAAGAGAATTTGCTTTTTTAGTGGATGAGTTTAAGAAACATCAGATATATTTTAGATGGGAAGTTCCAATGGGTTTGTCAGTGAATTTTAGAGGCAGAAAGTATTTTCTTAATTCAGTTATGAAAACGAGACATTTTTATATTAATGTTTTAAAGAGTGGGAATCCTTTGTTGTTAGATGCTAAGTTAATTGGTTTGGAAATGATGGAAAATAGAATGGGAGAGGGAGGAATGTTTAAGATGTGAATGTGATGATTATGGTTAATTTTTGGAATTGATTTGTTTAAGATATAAATTATAGGATTTTTGTTATTTGCTATTTGTATGGTATAAATCTATGGGATGATATTATTTAATTGTGAAGGATGGAAAGTGAAATTTATGAATTTAGATAATGTGGATGTAATGATTTTAACTGTTTACTGTTATATTGTGGATGTAGTTTAAATGATTATTTGTTTTAATTGACACGTTTATAGATAGTAAAAGTTATGAAGTTAAGCTGGAAATATTATATTTGAGAGATTTTATTCGAAATGATATTTGATTGATGGAGTAATATTGGAAGATTGGATATTAAATGTTATGACAATTGAAGAAATATATGTGATGAAAATTTGAATTTGAGAAGCTGGATTGTAATTTAAGAAATGGACTTATGAAATTTGAAGGAATATACAAGTGGGTGAAAAAAATTTGAATTTTAGAAGATGGACTAATTTTTAAAATGGACTGTAAGAAGAACGGACATTAAATGTTATGGCAATTGAAGAAATATATAAGTGATGAAAATTTGAGTTCGAGAAGATGGACTGTAATTTGAGAAATGGACATGAAATTTGAAGGAATATACAAGTGGAAAAAAAATTGAATTTGAGAAGATGGATTAATTTTAAAAATGGACTGTAAGAAGAAGTAATATGTGAAGTTGGTATTGCTTCTTTTCTTTTCTTTTTTTCTTTTTATTATTCTTTCCTATCTCTTTATTTTTATTGTGAGGGGATCTAAAGTTTTAAATTTTTAAAGGTGGGAGGTTATGTATATTTTGTATACTTTAGCTTGTGATTGTTGGTCATAATACCAGGTATTTGCTCTGGGAAATCTGCGGGGGGGGGGGGGGGGAAGGGGGAGGAGGGGGGGAAAGGGGGGGGAAATGATACATGGATTGATTATTAATGTACAGTAATTTTTGAAGATATGAAATTAAAATTTAAAATGATATTGGGGATGCTCGACTGCCATTTCAGAAAGAAAAGGAGAGAGGAGTAGAAGGAGGGAAGAAAGTAGGTAGGAAAGAGTAGAGAAGGAGGCGGGGAATAAGAAGGTTAGATAGGGTGGAAGAAGGGAGGAGTGGAGAAGGAGGAGAGGAAGTAGTAAAGTGAAGGAGATGAAGGATGTGAAAGTAGTAGAGGGTAGAGAGGTAGGTTGTGAAGAAAGGAAGTGGCAATAGGGCAGGCCTGAATCAGTAATAAATAAAAATTAATGATTAATGATGGATAATAGTTTGTACATAAATATGATGTTGGAAAATGGAAATAAAAATTATTTATTAAAAAAAATAGTTTTACATCATCCACAAAGAGAACACAGTTGCTTATAATATGATCGCAAAGGTCATTGAAATAAAGTACAAAGAGTATGGGTCCTAAAATGCTGCCTTGGGGGGCACCGCTGTTAACAGGTGCAGGGTTAGAGAAGGCTTCTCTATTTTGGCTACTTGCTGTCTCTTTGATAGGAACGCAGCTATCCACTTATGCAGGAATTCAGAAATGCCATAAAATTTTAGTTTTAGAAGTAGCTTGTCATGTACTACTGAACCGAAGGCTTTACAGAAGTCTATATAAATTGCATCTATTGATTTACCCTGGTTGAGTTTTGAAGTCCATATGTTTTTGCAGTGTAAATAGTTGCAGATTGCAGGACAATTTTTTTTCTAAAGCCAAATTGTTTGTTAGACAGTAGCTTGTTAGTCTCTAAGTAGAGGGTAATGGATTGGTTTATGATTGATTCCATGACTTTGCAGGTGACACAACATAATGAGATTGGTCTGTAATTATCAACTAGGTTGGGGTCACCCTTTTTGAAGTTAGGGATGACCGTAGCTAGTGACCATAAATTTGTTAAGAAGCTGGTTCTGAAAGCTATTTCATAGATTATGCTAAGTGGTTCTGCTATAGTGGTTCAGAGCTTCTTTAGGAAGTAGGCACATAATCTATCAGGGCCAATCGATAGAGATGGTTTTAGGTTGCATAGTTCCTTTTCAATGGCATCTTCTGTGAAATTGACATGTAGTAGATCGTTGTGAGTAGTTGTGGTACGATTGGGAAATGAGGAGCATGAGCCATTGCTGTTTACAAAGACTGAACTGAAGAATGTATTGAAGAGGTTGGCCTTAACGGTTTCATCATTACTGTCTTTCTATATATTATTATATTAGATTATATTAATAATGTATATTAATATTATTAATAATGTACATTATATTAATGTACAGGTATTAGAAGCATTATTCTACTTATATTGAATTCTTTTTCATTCTTTCTTGTGAAATTCAAGATAGTTCTGCTATGTGAAGCTTTAATCTCTCTGATTCCAGAATGACATAACTGCTTTCCTTTCTTGGTTCTATTGCTTTAATTCTCCTTTGATTAGCATGAAGTAAAGATAAATAAGCCTCTGGTGCCTCCCTTCAGTTTCTGAAGGAGAAAGCTGATAGTTTATCTTTGGTACTCAGGCACTTGGGTGGCATGGAGCTGGAAAAAAACTTGATCTCTGAATTTGAGACAGAAACACTTTTGCAGAGTGGCTATTTTGTGCCCCTCCTCCTCAAATTATAAGTACTTCAGGCAAAGTAAAAGGTGTTTATTGGGGGGGGGGTGTCTTTATATAGGGCACAGAAACAAATGATATTTAATATTTGTGACAAATTTGTCATGAAGCAAGGAACACAATAGAACACACTGATTCTAGATAATATTTCACAAATGGCAATTTAATGGGTTGCATCATTCCCTATCCAAGTTGAGTTTTTTTCTTAACCTTTGCAAGTGTATTCAAAACTCTAGAATATGCTTCCTATTGTTTACTTGCTGAAAAGACTAATTTTCGTGTATCAAAGGAAATGGTCTTGGCTGTGTGCGAAGGTAAGACACCCCCCCCCCCGTGTCATCCTTGTCACCCAAACTACTGGTCAAACCTGGCCATCCCTGACATCCCTGTTTTATAAATAAATTGTAAATAAATAAATAAATAAATAAAACATAAATAAACAAAGCAATAAAACAAAAGACTTCCTAAGCCTTTCCGCTCATATTGTATTGACACTTGGGCTGAAACTGACTACGTCTGTCTCTGGCCAGGAGACAGGCATGTATCAGCAACTCAGTCAAAACCATAAGTAATGGCTTTACTTATAAGTAAATAAGTAAAATAAGTAAATTAAATAAGTAATGGTATTAACAGTAATGGCTCATACCCATCATTCCCCAGTCGTACCAACAACGAGTACAATGACCTAACACAAATAGATTTCACAGAAGATAATGTTGAAAAGGCCCTTCGCAAACTGAAACCATCCCTATCTATTGGACCTGATGGACTATGTGCATACTTCTTAAAAAAGATTTCCACTAACTTAGTCGAACCCCTAAGCATAATCTTTGAAAAAGCTTTCATGACCAGCTCCCTTCCCAAACTTTGGTCACTAGCCACGGTCATCCCTGTCTTCAAAAAAGGAGACCGCAGCCTAGTTGAAAATTACAGACCAATCTCTTTATGCTGCATCACCTGCAAAGTAATGGAATCAATCATCAACCAATCCATTACCCTCCACCTAGAAACAAACAACCTACTCTTTAATAAACAATTTGGTTTCAGAAAAAAATTATCCTGTAATTTACAACTTCTATACTGCAAAAACATATGGACTACAAATCTTGATCAGGGCAAAGCAATAGATGCAATTTACATAGACTTCTGTAAAGCTTTTAACTCTGTGGTACATGACAAACTTCTCCTAAAACTAAAATCCTACGACATCTCCGGACCCCTCCACAATTGGATAATAGCTTTCCTGTCAAACAGACAACAAGTGGTCAAAATAGGCAATGCCCTATCAAATCCTGTTCCTGTCAATAGCGGCGTTCCCCAAGGCAGCGTTTTTGGACCAACACTCTTCATATTATACATGAATGATCTCTGTGACCATATTATAAGCAATTGTGTTCTCTTCGCTGATGATGTTAAACTATTTAACACTACCAACAATACAGCTTCACTTGGAAAAGACCTTGACTTTGTGTCAGAATGGTCAAAAATTTGGCAATTCCAAATCTCAACCAACAAATGCTCTGTCTTACACATTGGAAAAAAGAATCTAAACACTAAATACAAGCTCGATGGACATTACCTTATAGATGACCCCCACCCCATTAAAGATCTTGGAGTTTTCATATCAAATGATCTAAATACCAAAGCCCACTGCAACTACATCACAAAAAAGGCTTTAAGAGTTCTAAACTTAATCTTGCATAGCTTCTTCTCCAGAAACACTATACTACTAACCAGAGCATATAAAACATTTGCTAGGCCAATTCTTGAATATAGCTTGCCTGTCTGGAACCTATACCTCATTTCGGACATTAATACAATTGAGTGTGTCCAGAAATATTTTGCAAGAAGAGTTCTCCACTCCTCTGATTACAACAAAATGCCTTATGCCACCAGACTTGAAATCCTGGGTTTAGAAAATTTAGAACTCTGCTGCCTTCGACATGACCTAAGCTTAACTCATAGAATCATGTTACAACGTCCTTCCTGTTGAAGACTACTTCAGCTTCAACCACAACAATACACGAGCACACAATAGATTTAAGCTTAATGTGAACCGCTCCAATCTTGATTGCAGAAAATATGACTTCAGTAAGAGTTGTTAATGCCTGGAATACGCTACCAGACTCTGTGGTCTCTTCCCAAAATCCCCAAAGCTTTAACCAAAAACTATTTACCATTGACCTCACCCCATTCCTAAGAGGTCTGTAAGGGGCGTGCATAAGAGCACAAATGTGCCTACCATTCCTGTCCTATTGTTTTCCTTCGTTATATCCAATTAATATAGTTATTACATACTCATACTCATATATATGCTTATGTGTTGTATAGTTATTTCATGTTTATGCTTATATATACTGTTGTGACTAAATAAATAAATAAATAAATAAATAAATAAATAAATAAATAAGATATGAAAATCCTTCACATACACACTTAAGATTCTCCAGACCCCAGAATCAAGGTGAACACTGGGTACATTGGGTCTACTGGACTCAGTTCAACCCCCACCCCCCCACCTCTGAAACAAACCATGTTCTCATGTTTTCTAAACAAAGACCAAACTTTCCTTTGTAGGCTTGCCTTTCAATGTGTGGCCACCTTAGATTGCAAAGCTGCCTCTTCTGTCAAATAAATTCCACCTCCACTTCAAGCAGTTGTTCTATGCTCTTTGGCCTGGATCAAACCAAGAGTTTTCTTCTAACAGCTGAAAACGTGGTTTCCTGAAATTATAAAAGAGACTGCCATGTTAAAAATCTTACTATCACTTTTTAAATGCTAACAATGAAGTCTCAAATTCCCAGGAATGATAGCAGCTCAAGTCAGCAATGTTTGGGAAGGACACAGCTTGGCAGTTTTCCTATTAATATCGCTGTAATGAAATATCATACAACTCAATTTTAATTGTTTCTTTTTGGGCAAATGTTATTTTAAACATACAACTCCCTATGTGTGATCTCCCTTACTCTTTATCATATTTATCTTTCTAGAGTTTAACTCCAAGCTTATTTCTTTATATTGTATATTAATCTATTAACAAAAATGATCAAGTGATTATTTCTGATTTTTCATTTGTTTGTTTCAAAAAGCCCCAGGACAAGATTTTTACTTTTTATTAGTGAAATAATCTGTTTCTTCTTTGCAACTCAGTCAATTAGAATGGCAATTAGAATACAGTTGAAAGCCACATTGTGAATGAGTAGAATGTCCAACCTACAAAAGATATCAGATTTGATTTATGCATATCTAGAAATATGGATCATTAATGTCCATCAGTCCAGCCATAATCAGCTATGATTCACATCTAAAGTAAACATTTCCCTCAGAAATGGAAGGAGAAGACAGCAAAACTCTTTGCTGATGTAGCTTGGGTTATCCTTTGAAATACTGACACTAGAGAGATTGTATATTGTATACTGGAGCTGAATTCTTTAAAGATTATCCAGCATCTGAAACTGAACTCAGCCAGAGTTGTCTAGAAGATGGCTTCCCACATAAAGTTACTTGACCCAAACTCTGGGAAGAGGAGGGTTTCTCTACAGTGTTATGAATGCCTCAGGGACCAGAAATACAGGTAGTCCTTGAATTACGACTACAATTGAGCCCAAAATTTCTCGTTAAGCGAGACATTTAAGTGAGTTTTCCCCATTTCACGACCTTTCTTGCCAGTTGTTAAGTGAATCATTGAAGTTGATAAATTAGTAACCTGGTTGTTAAGTGAATCCAGCTTCCACATTGATTTTGTTTATTAAGTCGCAAATGGGGATCACATGATCTTAGGACAGTGGTTGGAAGTGTGAACCAGTTGCCAAGCAACTGAATTTTGATCACGTGATCATGGGGATGCTACAAAGGTCACTATGAAAAATGATCATGTCACTTTTTTCAATACTGTTGTGTCTTTGAACTGTCACTAAATGAATTGTTATAAGTTGGGGACTACCTGTACTTGTAGCTTTAAAATGCCCAACTTAGCTAGGCGAAAATTCAGTTACTATTTATTTCATAATGCCCCTATTTCTTTCTTATCCCCAGAAAGCAGAGCAGTGCTTTTTAAGGCTAGTGTTATGTATTTTGAATTCTTTGTTTTAACTGTATACATGTTCACTTGGTTACCTTTGAATATATATTTCATCTTTTAGAAATCTCATAATTAGTAGTATAGCACACTTATACTGTACGTCAAGCATTATTCACCCAAGGAGCAAAAGGTGACCATATCAGTAAATGCCTTAGCAGATCATTGAAATAGAATTATACATATAGATGTCAATATATATGTATAATGTAATTTTTATTACAAACTTGATACAAAAATAAAAGCACCCTGGCTTATTTATGATTTTATTTTTATTAGCCTGATTTTACAAAATTATATAAGAGCATCAATTACTTGAAAAAAATATAATTAAGTTATACCACTGAATTTAATATCCAAACATGGGTAGAAATACCAGTATATTTGAGTGTTAGTTGACTGTGTAAATTGAATCAGTGTAGGAATGCTTTCAGGAACAATTTTTTGTTGTAAACCTTCTTGGTCCAAGAAGCAGAGACATATTATTCACTCTAGGGTTCAAATAAACTAAGATACATGAATCTGATCAGAGATTTTTTTTTATAATGTCATTGAGTCAGTTTTTAGCAGAAAGGTAAACTTTCTGTTATAGTATTTAAAATATATTTGTATGGTACCGAATTTCCAATAAGCAAATTCCACAATACGATGGCACTTTTGGTTCTGCATTTCTAACTATCAGCATATTTAAAATATAATTTTTGGTTTAGGAAGAGGAGTATGGTAATCAATCAAATGACCTTCAATACTGCTGTTTTAGAGAAAAATAATTCAGCTGCTCAGAAAGTTTCATTAAAGGTGTGAATGTTTCCGTTTCATGCAGAAACATGTATTTTATTTTCTATTTTGTTTATGTGCATTGCTAATGAAGTTTCTGCAGATATATCAAGTGAATCCTGTTAAAAATGATTTCTCTTTTGGCAGCGAGTCATAGCTTGCCAAAAGTTTACAAAACTAAGGCCAATTGTGTACGAGATTATTGAAAGCTGATTCCATATTGAATTGTGTATAACAGGATGAAATCACAATTGTGTGCAATCCTTTAGATGTTTGCAATATTCTAAAGTGTATACAAAAGCATCTCCACATCTAAAGTGTATACATACACCTCCACAGCTACTTGAAAACTACTCCCAGATGTCTCCCTATATTTGTTGCAGGATAGTCACTTTTCCCAACAATAGGCAGCAGCTCCAAAAAGCTTCTAAACAACAATGGTCCAATTTATTGACTGAAAGACAGATGCTTTGTCCATGCACATTGCAAAGGGGTTATTTTGAAAGGTTTATACTGGTCTATTAAATGAAGGCTTTTCCTGTTCACTGAACTGATCGGTACATAATCATTGGCTTGGCAAATGAGCCACATATTGTAACAGCCATTTTCTTTTCCTATTCCTAGCTTGAAATGGAAACCTTCATACATACAAGTTGATTGACTTTTTGAATTAAAAAGTTGATTACATTTTTGTTCAAACTGTTTTTGCTCACCACTTGGTTCATATCAGAAAGTATTTGAGATATGTAAGAGATTGAGAATTCCCACCCCACCGTAAGGAACTACTGAGTCACTTAATATATCCGCCTCATTCTGTAATGTGTTCTTTATAGAATTATAAAAATATGAATGCAGTTTTATTATTGTAGAGTTTGATGGAATAACAGTACATACCATTAATAGTTTCATAAGCCAGCCAGGCTATAATATCCAACAAGAATGTAAACTAAATATTTTTTGATGACTGTTTAGAATCATTACTGAATATGTTAACAGTTCTGTTTGACAGAAGTTCCATTTTAGATATACACAAAGATTATAAAATGAAACAGATGACAAATATTCCTTAAAAACTAAGATTATCACAAGTTATTTACATTCTAAATGCATGACTTAATGTTCCTAACGTTTTTCTGAGACACTGCTGCAAGCCACGTGCACTTTTTTTTCAGTTAAAATTTATAGAAATGTATGTTGTCTTTTGTTCTTAATTTATGTAATGAGAAGCAGTGATAAGTGAATATACTAGTGTCTTGTGTTTCTGGTTTTTTATTACAGCACAATAAACAGGATTGTGGATGCCAAACATAGTATATAGAACACCTTCCTTCTTCCACCTGTGTCCCATTACAGAATGTAATATATTCTGTACCTTATTCTGCTTTGGCTAGCTGAGCAGTGGTGGTGGCTAAAGTGTATTTGGGAAACAATTTGTGCCTTTCACTAATGTAATGTCAATACCATTACCTTGGAGGACGTTGACTCAGGCCACATTTTACCCCCATCCTGTTTTTCCCCGGTCTTTTACAAATGGTAATAAATCATTAATTAAAGTGTATCTATTGTTAAACATTTATATTAAAATAATTATGCTTAAATTTGTCTTCCAAATGATATAGAATGAAATACAAAGCATTTAATGTCAACAAAAATGCATCACTTCAAGCCCTGAAAATTGGAAGATTCTGCTGCTAATGGCTTATTGCAGGCATTACAATTTTTGAAGGGCTAGTTGGAACTGCATGAAAAGAAGACTTGAAGATCTTTCCTTGCTTCATCTTCACTAAAACTAGGCATAAAAGTTAGATGTGTTATTTCCATTTCAAAACAAACCACTATTAATCACACAGCGATAATTATATTTGAATTGAGATGTAATGATTAGGAGAAATTGAGATTTGATAATGTCTTTGTCATCATATATCAAGATCAACATGATGTAACAAAGGAAGCATGAATTACTTACTGGTCATATTATTACAGTGTATTATAAATTCTTGGTCATTAAATAGATTTAGTGTTATCTGTTCTATTTTTTTTTAACAGAACAATTCGGTATTCTCATTTTTGGTGAAGACTAAGAGTGGGAATTTTTACAGACTCCAAGCTCAAAATAAAGAGAAACGCCCTGGCTCTGGAAGCTATTATGTAGGGCATGAATAAGTAGGGTTTTCAGACAAACATTGCACAGCCATTTGTCTGGGATAGTTTGAGAAGTCCCAGGGCCCTTTCAACCCTAGAATTCTAGAAGAGAAATGATTAGAACATTATTTTGCCTGTAATTTACTTAAAATAATTTTACTTAGATGCTTTACTGTGCAAACATAAATGATGATTAAAATAATTAGCTTGATCATACATGGAACATTTCTGAAAACTCTTTACAGGCATTTTTAAAATATTTATACCAAGCATTTTATACATTCAACTTCAAAATTTTCAAGAATGGTCATGGATAGGACTGCCCTACCATGTAGAATTTAAAAAGCATGTAGACCATTGAAACATTTACAGGTTCAAATCTTTATTGTTTTAAAATTCTACATGTCTTTTACAGTACAATAATTTGTTATTTAAGTGATCTTTGTATAGTTAATGTACAATGGTTTTTTTTCCTCCCTGAACCTTAGCCATGAAATACAATTTCATTAATATGATTTTTCTTTTAAATAGATCAATACAAGACTTCTCTGAGGACTGGGAAGGTGTCTCATTTAAATACAAGAGCATAGCTACTTCCTTTCAAGATCTGTGATCAACCCTTCAAAAACTTCAAAGACTGATCCATATTAGCTTAGCAAGATTCTGTGGTTTTTTTTTCCTTTCTCTTATATTAAACAGCTTTTTAATGCAATAAAGCTAGTTGCAAGAGTTACCTTTTCATCTATTGAGGCAAACTCATGCTGAAGAAAATTATCTGCATGCAATGAACACTCCTGTGTTATAAATAACTGATGGTTTTATACATATTATAAAGAATCTGTTAAAGAGTGAAAGTAGTTTGATAATGGTTTCACAAAAGGACAGATGCTGGTAATGGTAGTTAACATTTAACATCTAATATGAGCTAATGTATATTTAAACAGGCAATTAACATGGCTAGTAAACAAGCCATGATATGTAAGATTTGCCCTTTCAGAAAATGAACTCTTTTGGTCCACATTTCTAAAGTTATCTGAATAAAAAATCAGAACAATTAGGCCAGACATTATGATGAATTTCTTGTTTCTAAAATATAACACATTAAAAAGAAAAAAAGAATCATATGGAACATTGTCATATGACCTCTGTATTAAAAAAATGGCCTGCTACTTGGGTTGATGAAAGGGCACTGAGGGACTAGCCAGAAAATATGATATTGAGTTGAGTTTTCCTCATGTGTTATACTTTCTTATTCCATGGTACTGCTTTTACTCTGTAGAATTTTGTACCCAGAGGAACTTTGAATCGGTTTTGTGCCTAAGGAAGAAAGAAAAGAAAGAAAATTATTTTAAGGGTAGCACTAGATCTATAACCAACCATAAACAATAATTTTTGTAGTCTGCAATGCATATATGGATGGGCACATGCTATATGCATGACATTTTAAGTACTTTGTAATTCAGTAAAACATGGCATTTCATATCTTTTTATTTATTGAACATTGATGCAAGTAGGAAAAAAGCTGTATTATTCTTCTCAGAAAAATAATGCTCAAATTCTATTATATAATTTAACTGAACCATGACTCATCAAATAATTTAACCCTTACCTTTTTTGCCTGACAATATTCTTTTTCCATTACTTTCCCTAACACCCAAGGTCTTCGAGATGTTCCAGAAGCTACAAGAAAAATGTTCATGACTTGAAAACATATATATATATATACACACACACACATACACACAACTACCAACTACACTAATGTTTATAATACTGTTCAAGGTTATATGGCTATGTATTTAACCATTTAATAGGGAAAAACTTCCATATCTGTAATACTATTTTGGCAATAAAGGACAAATAATTGTTCATCTCTCCTATCTGTAAATAGTATAAAGACTTCAAAAAATATTATATTACAATAAAAACATTATGACATATTTATTTGTGCATTAAACACTTCTACTTAAACATAATAGTTAAGTTTCTAGTATTACTTAGCTGTATTCATGTGTTTATACATAATTATAAAATATATGTGTGTATATATCCTGATAAGTACACAATAGCTCAAACATTTTTTAAATATATCATAAAAACACTTTCCAAGGTGATGACACTTACCACACTCACCTGGTTTGAGATCTAGTGCTGCAAGAGATTCTGAGTGTAAAAAATACAAAGTTGGGCTAACAGTAAATAATACATAGTTGTCATGACGTTCATCCAAGATTATGAGAACCAAATCGCCAACCTGAAAACTAGTTAAAAAAAGAAAAAGTTAAGCAGGCAATAAAATACAATATTGAGCAGATATGTATTTGCTTGAAAGAAAAATCCCAAGTAACCAAACACAAGATTATATCCTAAGTATTTATTTTTGTGGTCCATAGAAATATACTGTAAATCAGGAAATCCAGGTTTGAACTGAAAAACATTCCTTTGTAAACTCATAATTTTAAGAATTTTTTTTTTAATACAGAAAGTACAGGAGTGGTAAAGTACAGGAGTGGAGTGGTAGGTGGGTAACCCAAGATGACACTGTGCGACGTATTTCAAATCACAGTTATCGAGTACACAAAAATATAAAAAATAAAATAAGTTTGCATATGTATAACCCTGATATATATTAATATAGGCTAATGAAAGATAATCATTTTGAAATCCCAGTGCTTTAAGCATGAAGTTTTCATTGATTAGTGGTCTGATTATTGGGTTAATAATGTTATATATATAGTAAATGATAAGCAAGAAGTTCCATGTTTCTTACATTAAAAAAACAACAACACTACTCATGTGGCTCATGTTAACAAGCAACAGCCATGGAACACTTAACTGTTTAACCTTAATCATATATCTAAATTTTCTTAAACTTTTCAGAAAATAAATTAATTACTAAATTCAAGATCCAGGGAAAACCACAAAATGGCAAAACATTCATAAACAGCTTCTATTCTAATTTCACTGTTCCACCTGGAAAGATGCATCTCTATGAATAATGAGTGAGGATTCAAAAATAGTCCTTAGTGATTTTATTAGCAAGAAAATGTAGCAGAAGTAATAAGAATGCTGGATTCTCTAAGAGAAGGATATTTGGAAAGGATGAAATTTTGTAATTCCTAGTAGCAATCAATAACAATTATTACCTACAACTGGCCATAATCTAATAGGGAAAGAATAAACAACTGGAGAGTTTTTTTATCGGCTAGGTTTTGGAATCAATAAAGACATAGAAGAGCAAAAAATTGGATTGTTGCATTCCTTTCATGTATCATTTTACAGAAGGGAAATTTCTACAGGAAGTCGTTAACTGGGATGCCTGAGCTAGATGCATCTCTCAATTGAATTTACTCAGTGCACAGCAAAACTGCTGGATTCATGTAGAGTTCTGGATGCCTTCAAGGTTTTATAAAAGTGGTTAAGGTTTTTTTAACCAATAATAGATATAAGTGTCAGCAGTTTGATGGCAGGAAATGTAATTAGCAATGTGTGTAGGTACATATGCATGCTTTTTGAATTTGTTTTCAAATTTTTGTAGAATTTGAAGTTAAGTTAACTTGTATCTATCCCAACAAAGACTGCATGGTAACTTTTATTAAGTCTTTAAAAAGTAGTGGCAGGGAAGGGATTCAATTTTTGTTTTCAAGTTTTTGTAAATAAACAAATGGAAATAATTAACCTACTCAATAGTTTTCAGACATATTGATTTTAATCTGTATTAATGACCACAGTGATATTATTTTTAAGACAAATTTAATTTAAAAAACATTTCACAATTAACAACAAGAGTATACTTACTCTCTGATAGCAATTTTTTCAGAATGTCTTAGAGAAACTGAAGACATGCTTTGAGACATCTGAAAAATGTAACATTACTATTATTTTCCTAGTATAGAAAATACAATAAAGCATGTTCTAGGCATAGGTTGATTATTTATTAATCTTGTCACAGACTGACATAAAAAAAGAAAAAATAGCTTTGTATGCTTTATATCTACTGTTTGGACAAAACCAGGGGTAAAATGCTCCTGAATTGCATGATCCAGTAGCGATCGTGGCCAGTAGTTCAGCGATCCGGTAGCGATGACGGAGCAAAGCTCTGCCCACCCACCTAGGGCATCATTGCTTCCTGGTTTTAACCAGGAAGCAATGTGTTTTTTACCTTCTGCGCATGCACAGAAAGTTTTGCACATGCGCAGAAGGTCTGCACGTGCATGTAACGCACACACAAGGAAGCAAAGCGAACGACGCGTGCATGGCACGTGCACTTCCAAACCGGTAAGGAAGATAAGTAGATTTCACCCCTGGACAAAATGTATTATAAATTTAAAGCAATTTCATCATGTGAAGATAAAGAAAGTTAGTCATTACTATTATAACTGACTTTTAAGCATCTTTATGCTTTTATGAATGTCAATGCATTTTTCTTCAATCATACATCCAACATTATAACTTATATTTTGTATTTATCCAGATTGCTTGCCAACTCCATTTTTATGCTCAATTATCTACAAAACATGAAGTGCCAGAGTAGAAATATTTTTCTGATTTATTAATTAGGATGGTACAAAAAAACCCCAATCTCGGCTGATTTACTGTTTGCAGCAATAACAATACATACGATTCATTTAAAAACATTTTACAATTAACAACAAGAGTATACTTACTCTCTGATAGCAATTTTTTCAGAATGTCTTAGAGAAACTGAAGACATGCTTTGAGACATCTGAAAAATGTAACATTACTATTATTTTCCTAGTATAGAAAATACAATAAAGCATGTTCTAGGCATAGGTTGATTATTTATTAATCTTGTCACAGACTGACATAAAAAAAGAAAAAATAGCTTTGTATGCTTTATATCTACTGTTTGGACAAAACCAGGGGTGAAATGCTCCTGAATTGCATGATCCAGTAGCGATCGTGGCCAGTAGTTCAGCGATCCGGTAGTGATGACGGAGCAAAGCTCTGCCCACCCACCTAGGGCATCATTGCTTCCTGGTTTTAACCAGGAAGCAATGTGTTTTTTACCTTCTGCGCATGCACAGAAAGTTTTGCACATGCGCAGAAGGTCTGCACGTGCATGTAACGCACACACAAGCAAGCAAAGCGAACGACGCGTGCATGGCACGTGCACTTCCAAACCGGTAAGGAAGGTAAGTAGATTTCACTCCTGGACAAAATGTATTATAAATTTAAAGCAATTTCATCATGTGAAGATAAAGAAAGTTAGTCATTACTATTATAACTGACTTTTAAGCATCTTTATGCTTTTATGAATGTCAATGCATTTTTCTTCAATCATACATCCAACATTATAACTTATATTTTGTATTTATCCAGATTGCTTGCCAACTCCATTTTTATGCTTCAATTATCTACAAAACATGAAGTGCCAGAGTAGAAATATTTTTCTGATTTATTAATTAGGATGGTACAAAAAAACCCCAATCTCGGCTGATTTACTGTTTGCAGCAATAACAATACATACGATTCATTTAAAACATACAGCTGTGATTAATACCTTTTTATCAACCCTTTTAGAATTTCTCATTTAGAGAACCTAGAGTATATGTCTGTCATGAAATCAGACCTACAAAAAAAATTAAGAGATCCTTTTCAAATAACTCTGGAGGAGATTCGATTCAAACTGACATCAATAGAATCCTGAAATGAACTTAAATCCTTAAACTGATGGTATATCTCAAACCTGAGCTGAGAAAATATATATATATTTCAGAAATCTTCCTAATTAAAAACATTTGCCATCTTGTTCAGTTACAGTGATGATGAGCTGGAAGACTTGAAAGGATAGCTTAGATAGAGATCAATCATTACAGAAAAAGTCATAGTGGTCGCTAGGAGTTGAAAATGATTTGATGGCACATAATGATCAAGTTCATTTGGTTTCTTAATATTGTACCAGGAAAATGTGCAGTCGGTATGTTGGTTGCTTTAGTAATTCAAATAAAGTACAGGAAGTTTTTGCTTAGGAACTATCCAAGAAAGGGCGTAACTGGTGCACAACATGAAGTTGAGCAAAGACTTTCCTAGATATGGCTGCCATCCATTCTTTGAGCAGGAACCTTGACTCCCAACAGGACCCCCAAGTTATCTACTGGTCTGCCTTTTCTATTAGTTGTACCAATGAGCAGTTGCTAAATGAGGCAGCCACTAAACAAGGGCTACCTGCAGTAGTGGTAACTGCTAAAGAAGTGGCAAAACTATTTTTAAGTTACTCACTGCACATTTGTATATTTTTAAATAAAGCTAATATAAATCCATATATATATATATATATATATATACCTACATACAAACACCCGCGAAAACCTCAGAAAATATATATATATATATATATATATAATATATATATATAAAAATATATGTTTTCTGAGGTTTTCGCGGGTGTTTGTATGTAGATCTTTGGTTATTCGGGTTTTCTCCCGCGTAAAATTGGAAGTGTCTTGGCGACGTTTCGACGAAGTCTCATTCGTCATCTTCAGGCTTCAGCGTCGTGCTTCTGGGAGCAAATTGCAGCTCAAACAGCTATGCAGCTCACCAGCTCAAATCCCCCTGCAACTCAGATTAATCTGAGCACAAACAAGCCCCCACCCAAACAGGACACACACCCATCCAATCAGAGCACAAAAAACCCCCATCCAATCAGAGCACAGCCAAGCTCCCACCCAATCAGTTCAAACCCCCACTAGCAGTTAAAAAGGAAAAAACAGCTGCAATCACACATTGCTCCCAGAAGCACGAAGCTGAAGCCTGAAGATGACGAATGCGACTTCGTCAAAACGTCGCCAAGACACTTCCAATTTTATGCGGGAAAAAACCCGAATAACCAAAGACCTACATATGTATGTATGTATGTATGTATGTATGTATATATTTGTTTTCTGAGGTTTTCACGGGTGTTTGTATGTAGGTCTTTGGTTGTTCGGGTTTTCTCCCGCCTAAAATTGGAAGTGTCTTGGCGACGTTTTGACGAAGTCTCATTCGTCATCTTCAGGCTTCAGCGTCGTGCTTCTGGGGGCAAATTGCAGCTCAAACAGCTATGCAGCTCACCAGCTCAAATCCCCCTGCAACTCAGATTAATCTGAGCACAAACAAGCCCCCACCCAAACAGGACACACACCCAGCCAATCAGAGCACAAAAAACCCCCATCCAATCAGAGCACAGCCAAGCTCCCACCCAATCAGTTCAAACCCCCACTAGCAGTTAAAAAGGAAAAAACAGCTGCAATCACACATTGCTCCCAGAAGCACGAAGCTGAAGCCTGAAGATGACGAATGAGACTTCGTCAAAACGTCGCCAAGACACTTCCAATTTTATGCGGAAAAACCCGAATAACCAAAGACCTACATATGTATGTATGTATGTATGTATGTATGTATATATTTGTTTTCTGAGGTTTTCACGGTGTTTGTATGTAGATCTTTGGTTATTCGGTTTTCTCCTGTGTAAAATTGGAAGTGTCTTGGCGACGTTTCGACGAAGTCTCATTCGTCATCTTCAGGCTTCAACCGTGCTTCTGGGAGCAAATTGCAGCTCAAACAGCTATGCAGCTCACCAGCTCAAATCCCCTGCAACTCAGATTAATCTGAGCACAAACAAGCCCCCACCCAAACAGGACACACACCCCAGCCAATCAGAGCACAAAAACCCCATCCAATCAGAGCACAGCCAAGCTCCCACCCAATCAGTTCAAACCCCACTAGCAGTTAAAAGGAAAAACAGCTGCAATCACACATTGCTCCCAGAAGCACGGTTGAAGCCTGAAGATGACGAATGAGACTTCAAAACGTCGCCAAGACACTTCCAATTTTACGCGGGAAAAAACCCGAATAACCAAAGACCTACATATGTATGTATGTATGTATGTATGTATGTATATATTTGTTTTCTGAGGTTTTCACGGGTGTTTGTATGTAGGTCTTTGGTTGTTCGGGTTTTCTCCTGTGTAAAATTGGAAGTGTCTTGGCGACGTTTCGACGAAGTCTCATTCGTCATCTTCAGGCTTCAGCTTCGTGCTTCTGGGAGCAATGTGTGCTTGCAGCTGTTTCTTCCTTTTAACTGCTAGTGGGGGTTGCTGCAAGCTCTAGAAAAAGCTCTAGAAAAAACTGCAAGCTCTAGAAAAATCTGATCCCAAACCCAGCTCTGGCTCAGATACGTAGACGACACCTTCATAATCTGGCCACACGGGAAAGAAAAACTTGACAACTTCCTCACACACCTCAATAGCCTACACCCCAAAATACAGTTCACCATGGAAACTTAAGTTAACAACCAACTTCCCTTCCTTGATGTCTTAGTCTACAGGAAACCCAATGGCTCCCTAGGACACACCATCTACCAGAAGAAAACACACACAAACCGCTATCTACACGCACTCTCATACCACCACCCAACACAGATCAACTCCGTAGCCAAGACACTCATCTCCAGAACAAAATGCTTAGCTGACGAACAACACCTAAAAACCGAACTACACACTCTCACCAATGTACTAACATCCAATGGATTCCAAAGAAATAAAGATTACCAAGCTAATCCAAAAAGAACCCCCCACTAAAATATAAGACAGAGAACAAGAAAATGGCACAGCCCTCCTCCCATATATAAAAGGCACCACAGACAGAATCAGCAAGATCCTCCATAAGCACAACATCAAGAAAGCATTCTGCACAAACCGAAAAATATCCACCATCCTAAGAAACCCCAAAGACAAAATTGAGTTAGAAAATCAAGGAGTATATGAAATCCCATGCACCGCCTGCCCCACCACATACATCGGACAAACCAACAGAAGAATAAGTGCACGCATTGAAGAACACAAGAATTCAGTCAAAAAAGAGGAACCAACTTCTTCCCTGGTCCAACACTTTAAAGTCACAGGACATGTTATTGACTTTAAAAAGACCAGAACTATCGCCAAAACTGAACACTTTGACAACAGAATAATCAGAGAAGCCATCGAGATAGAAAAATGCCCACACAGCATGAACAAACGAGATGATACCTCCCGCCTACCAGCTATTTGGAAACCCGCCCTTATTGACAAACGAGTCCCTAACACGAGGAATGACACCAGACCCACACTCACGAGGTCCACACAGGATGTCACCACCACACATCCACCCAGAAAGCAGACCCAAACCCACACTGATCAGGAAGCACGACCAAGGACCAGAAGCCAGACCGCAGCTGCAACATTAGCCATTTCAAAACCCTCCAATCCATACATACAGCAGACAGACACCCACTATGAAGATGTAGCACGACCACAAACACGAAGCCAAACAACAGCAATGCAGCTCACCAGCTCAAATCCCCTGCAACTCAGACTAACTGAGCACAACCAAGCCCCCACCCAAACAGGACACACCCCAGCCAATCAGAGCACAAAAACCCCATCCAATCAGAGCACAGCCAAGCTCCCACCCAATCAGTTCAAACCCCACTAGCAGTTAAAAGGAAGAAACAGCTGCAATCACACATTGCTCCCAGAAGCACGGTTGAAGCCTGAAGATGACGAATGAGACTTCGTCGAAACGTCGCCAAGACACTTCTAATTTTACACGGGAGAAAACCCGAACAACCAAAGACCTACATATATATATATATATATATATATATATATATATATATATATATATATATATAGAGAGAGAGAGAGAGAGAGAGAGAGAGAGAGAGAAGAGAGAAAGTTTTCTTTGTTGCGTTTCTTACTAATCAAATACTTTGTTGAATCAGACATTAGATGTTTCCAAATGTTCTGTTGGGATTTACAACTTAAATATAGTTGAGAAAAGTCCCTAGTCTTAAAAATTGGAAAGCAAGTTATTTAAATCCATGAGATCAACTTTAATTTTGTTGTGAAACCACAAAATCGAAATGTGTTATCTGATGATCCTTCTCAGTCACTATCATTAGTTGTGAACTATGATTCAAGAGGTCAAATGTCTATTCCTAATTCCCAGTATTGTGTTGATAACTGACCCTTTAATTTTAAGAAGGCTAAAGTGAAAAGCAGGAGGAAGGAACAGATCTTTTTCTATTTTTTCTAACTTATTGATTAACATTTTCCTTTAAAACTAAAATACAGTGAATACCTTCCCTCAGAACAGTATAGTCTTTAGAATACACTTTTTAAAAATTAAATTGACTTGACTTTACCTATTCTTTTGAATAAGTTTTTAATAAAATTTACAAATCTTACCAATCTTTGATTGAGCCTTTTATTTTCCTCCTCTTTCAATTGCAGCGTCTATAAAAAGATGTATTTTATTACTTTACCCAAATATGTAATTATATATTAATATTATATAGCTTTATACCAGTAAATGCAATCCCAGTATTTTAAATTGTAATCCTATTCATACCCTCTTAACATGAAATAGAGAAAATGAAAATCTGTTGTCTGAAAATGTCATATATGAACAAATTTTGTAACTCCCAAATAAGACAACACAATGTATAGATGTACCATGAATTCTTGATGAATGTATCTTTTCTTTTATGTACAATGAGAGCATATGCACCAAGACAAATTCTTTGTGTGTCCAATCACACTTGGCCAATAAAGAATTCAATTCTATTCTATTCTACCATGCATTTCAGCACTTTGGTAGAAATTTCTGATGTAGTTCACAGGTCAAAAAATAGCATAAACAGGAATATATTAAAAAAAGTGTCAGAAATACATACACAGAAAGACTGCATATAGAAAAGTCCATTAGTAAAGGACAGAATAAAACTTACAGTTGATAATTTTTGGCAAGGAAGAAAAAAGATAGATGCTCTTATCTGGGAACTAATATAATTAGGCACAATTGAATATTGTTCTAATATTTATTTTATTTATTTATTTTATTTATAATCCAATTTCTATACCGCCTTTCTCCCGAAGGACTCAGGGCGGTTTACAGCCATATTAAAAATACAAAAATACACATAATATAAATAACAAATTTAAAAACATTTAAAACGAATATATTAATTGGCCAAATTACTAAAACGATCAAAACCGACATAAAACCCTTTAAAATTTAAAAACTATAATTAAAATACATTTAAAATACATTTAGGCTAATCCCGCACAATTAAATAATAAAGTTTTTAATTCCCGCCTGAAGGTTTGGAGGTTGGGGAGTTGGCATAACCCCGGAGGTAACTCGTTCCAAAGAGCCGGTGCTGCCACAGAGAAGGCTCTCCCTCTGGGGGCCGCCAACCGACATTGTTTGGTAGATGGCACCCTGAGCAGGCCCACTCTGTGGGAGCGCACAGGTCGTTGGGAGGCTATCGGTGGCAGAAGGTGGTCTCGTAGATACCCTGGTCCTAAGCCATGGAGCGTTTTGAAGGTGGTCACTAACACCTTGAATTGCACCCGGAAGGCTACCGGCAGCCAGTGCAGGCACGCAGGATGGGTGTTATATGGGAGCAATGTGGTGCTCCCTCTATTACCCGCGCAGCCGCATTCTGGACTAACTGGAACCTCCTGGTGCTCTCAAGGGGAGCCCCATGTAGAGAGCATTGCAACAGTCCAGGCGAGAGGTAACGAGGGCGTGAGTGACCGTGCGTAAGGAGTCCCGGTCAAGGAAGGGGTGCAACTGGCGAATCAGGCAAGCCTGATAAAATGCTCCCCTGACGACGGCCGTCAGGTGTTCTTCTAAAGACAGCCGATCGTCCAGGAGACGTCCAAGTTGCGCACCATTCCCCTGGGGGCCAATATTTCACCCCCAACAGTCAGCGAGGGCGAATGCTGGCTGTACCGGGACACCGGAACCCACAGCCACTCTGTCTTGGTGGGGTTGAGCTGGAGCCTGTTCCTCCCCATCCAGACCCGCAATGAAATAATATTATTTATTTATAATAATAATTATAAATAATATAATAATTATATTATTATTATTAATAATAATAATAATAATACATATGTTATATATTACATGCTTGATGAAATAAATAAAACAAACAAACAAACAACTGAAATTTGTTCCTGAGTAAACATGGGATTAAAATTCAAGCTGAAATACTTAGCTCTCTTATTCAGGAACTCAACTTTATGTTTGTGTGTATGTATGTGTGTGTGTGTGTGTGTGTGTGCACGTGTGCGCACTAATATTATATTCTCATGATTACAGCAAACTAAGATGTTCAATAAAACTTCAGAGAATCTGAGCTATACATCTGCATTTCAATTCTGTTAAACCACAATGTTTGTCTCAAAATACCAACCACTTTATTTAAATTTATATTACCAAATATAAAAGGAGAAGGAGCGCAATAGAAAACTTTCATTTTTGTAAGCAAGCACCCCAGAAATTCTGATGTTTGGAAAGCAAAGCAGGTAAATCTAGCGTACACACTTTACTTCTTTACTGCAATTATGCTAGACAATGTGTGAAAGAATATGAAGAAAAAACCTTTCTTAGAAGAAAATGTACTAGAGATTTTTATACCTAAATAATTAAGCTAAATAGAAATTATTAAAACTTAAGAGATTCTGTATATAAAATAATTGCTGAATTATGGAAATATTCCTTAGTTACATAACATATATCTCTCTATATCAGAAAATAAGCTTTTGTATCTTTATTTATTTATCTAGTGTTTACCAGAAACACTGGATAAATTTAATCACCCTTAAAAAACAATCAAAACCAAATACTACTTAAAATTAATCTGGGCTCCCAAAGATTACACAGACATCTTCCTATGGGTTTTTTTTTTTTAACTATACAAAAGTAGGTTTTCTTGGTCTTCTTCTAAGATGTTTTTTTCAATCTTTACTCAGAACCTTAAAATAAAATAATTAAAATAAAATATTTCTCTATATAAAAGGAATCACAAGTCATACTCAGTACCAGCTTTGATTTCTAGCCTGCCTTCATGCCCATAAAACTCAGAAATAGTTAATGTAACAGCAAACACAACTGCGCAAGCAGAGTAGTGCAAAATCAGACTCCTGTGAATGTATGCGGGTCTTGTAAGCATGGATGCAAGTGGAGATTGGTTCCTGCAAAACAAAGGGGCTAGGTCTGGTTAGCACAGAGCTGAAGGACTAACCAGGAAAGTAAGAAAACACCCAGAAGAAGACAATAGTAAACAGCTTCCACTGGGTTATCAAGACACTGGCATAGATACATTCATGAAGTCAGCATATTAGCTCAATTTGAAGAACATTTTACTTTAATTGTTAGTATAACATGTATAGTACTGGATACAAAATGGATATATGGGGGGAAAAAAAGTTGAAGGTAGGCTTCCAAACCTTAATATTGCCTAGCATTACTAGTAATGCTGCTAAAAACTGAGACTGGCTAAAAAGCTACTCACTTTTTCTAACATCATTATCCTCTGTTTTTCTTCAGACAACATCTGGACATTTTCACTAAAAAAAAGAAAGCAAGATAGAAAAAATTAACAAGAAATGAAGTTTTTTTTTAAAAAAAAAAACCTGTCTGGCTCTTCAACATATTTATAATGATTGTTAAAAAAGAACTTTTAATAGTATAACAACATAGAAAGATTAACACAACCAAGAAAGATTAACAAACAGATGTTTAGCATTGACCAAATGACCCTAAATACTTTGTATTACAGATGTGTCAAACAAAAATGAATAAAAGTGGAGTGTATATAATATGTTCATCTTTTCCCATTTCATGCAAGCCTCATGTACGCAGATAAATACACGGCAGCAATTGAAGCTGCCATTCTTATACCAAATATTCTGGAGAAGATAAGAGTCTTATTGGGGGTAATTAGAAGTTGGGCAGATAAAGAAACCAAACCCAAAATGGGACAGATGTCATCAAATGAATTGGCTATTAGTAATGGAATAGAATATTGCTTAGACATCAGTCACTGCTCTGAGAGGCCCAGTAGCAGCAAAAGATACTTCTGGGTATTTGGATGACATGTTTCATGTAGGTTATTAAGAAGGTTCTGAAGACTAAGAGACTAGATATGGGTTAATGAATACCTGTGCTCAATTCTCAGGAGACAATTCCTTCAAATCCCAAGGAATCATTATATGCACAACATGTAAGAAAATATCAGTGAACAAAGTATCCGTAGTAATAGAAATTGGTGGGCTTAAAAATAAAGTCTATTGGTACCAAAATGCCTGCATTTTATTGGATTAACTTTAATGATGCAGGATAAATTCTTTATTGATTAATGCCAGACATGAAATTCTGAACAGATCATCCAGTTTAAAATGATACAGGTGAAACAATTGTCCATCTATTTATACATGACTTTGTCATGCTGATCTCAGATTTGGAGGAGACTGACAATGAGCAACCAACTCCACGGTTACAGGAAAGATTATTGCTATCTGAGCAGGCAGAGATAAGGCTGACCAGTAACCATCTCTGAAGATGAAGAGGCTAAACTGCCACCTCCTCCCAATGCAAGGCCCCACTGTGCAGAGTGGAGGGCAGAGGTACTCTCAAGTGAGGCAGCTCGCAAGGAAGGAATCTTGTCCTTCTAAATGAACAACACTAGGAATGGTTTTTATTTAAGAAGGGCAGCAAGCTCAAAACTCTCAACTGATGACAACTATCCTTAACTCCTACTTCACGCCCCTTGACTCCTGACTGGTGAGCCCTGATTCTGGAAATGGACTGGCTGAGAAACCTTCCATGAAGTTTCCACCCTTGTATTTTGCCTGACCATTCTCTTGCCTGCTGTTTGGATTAGAGCTCTTTTAAGGCAAGCTTGTTAGAACTATGAAATATTATTTTACTACCACCACATGCATTTGATGTACATTTTGATATTAAGGGATTAGAAACCTCTTTCAGTGTTTTCTGCTGTTCAAAATGCTTAATATAAAACAACATTCCCCATAAATCTAAAGGCTGAAACTTCGTAAAATATATGCAAAAATTAAACTGATGTAGTGAAAAAGGATGCTTTTTTCTCCACGCAGAGGGTCAAATGAAATCTGACTAATAGTTGAGGATTTGGCAGTGATCCGCATTCTAATTTTAAATATATTATCTTTTAAAATAAACAAATAATAATCAAGATATATGTTCTAACAATCAAACCTTATACGTACATTTAGCATGATAACGATACAAATGTATAAAAAAATACTCAGGAAAAAAAACTTAGGACCAGCACTTTAAATGGGGTAGGGGAAACATATGCCATTCATTCTGTAATATTTAGATATTTATTTCAATGCAAAATGACTTACTTTACAGTCATCATGCTAGTTTCTAGTGTGGAATCAATTTTTCCTTCTTCTGCTGTATCAGAACTCAAACGTTCAGTTTCTGATGTGAAATCAGCTGCACAAGCTCCAGAAGGTTCCAGAATAGGAGGCAAGCATGTTGATGAAACAAGATTGCTATTTTTCAGCTTATTAACTTCTTCTTCAAGTTTCTTCTTCTCTTCAAGTAAACGAGCACGATCTTCAGAAAGACTTTCAATCAGATCTGAGCAAGGCATTTCAATGATTTATATTTAATATTGCACTGAACAACTGCTATGGTATGCAACCCTAATGTAATACATTGCATGCTTACCCTTGTCTCTTTCTTGCTGCTGTTTTATCAATTTCAATTTGTCGCTAAGTTCATTGATTATATTTTCTTTTTTCAGCTTTTCTCTTATTAGAACAGTGTTAAATGTAGTCTGAAAAGATAGCATTAAAATTAATTTTGGTAACACAATGAACAAAATGTAGATGTACACACCCTTAAGTGTGTAATCCTTAGTAGTATTAAAACACATTAGAAGCTTTTAGATGCACAGGCTTGGAACACATCTAACATTACATTGTCCTGTTGCTAGATTGCATTTAACTCTCACTAACATTGATGTTTAGAAATTGTGGTATAAAAACATTTCTTCATGAGCACAAAATAAAGTGAACATTTGCTAGATATGAATATTTGAGAGATACAGTACAAAGATGACTTGTATATATGATTGATTTCTTTACTCAGGTCAGCATCTATTGTTTCAGTCGCATTGCATTTTTTCTGTCTGAGCATATGTATTTTTTTACAATCATAGTCTGTCCCCCATTCCTGGGATATCAAGTCTTCAGTAATGTAAAAGAACTCAGTGAAGACCCAGTTAAAAGGAATATTGATTCTAAAAGAAAAGGAATTGCCCCTAAAGCCAGGCAATCATACTTTACCTACAAAGACATAAGGATATAATCAACTTTTGAAATTTGAGGAATTTGTTATCCAGTCTGGCAAAACCAAAAAAAGATTCCAATTATTTTATATTATCCCCACGACAAAAAAATCTAATCTGAAGTCACCTGCTGCTCTGCAGTGAGTGATGTTCGAATGTTTTGCATTTCTTCGTTTTTTCTTTTCTCATATTCTTCAAGCTGTTCCAAAAACTTCATTTTCTCTTCCTGGAGTTTTTCTTGAAGTTCTGCAACCAAGCTTGAAGCAGACGATTCAAATGAACTTGAAAAAGGAAAAAAAATAATCAGAATATAATCAATCAGCCTGTAGTAGTAAAAAAAACTGGCAAAACCTCAGTATCATTTAAATGGCATACATAAATATAGCTAAAAATGAAAGGCTTTGATTAATGTTAGTTGCTTCAGCAATTACCAGATGTTAGTATGTTTTGGGACACAATAGGTGCTGGCCTTGCAATAATAACCTATTTACAAAATCCAAGCCAATTTTAAAAAATGAATTCAGCAACTCCAGCAATCTGGTTTTTCCAATGGTTATCTATATTTAGATCTGTTGTCTCCCATGCCACCATTTCAACTGTATAAACAGTATACAGCAAAGCAAAATCAACAAAATAAAAGACACTTTAATAAACAAGTAGCTCAAAACTCAACAGTTTAAGCATAAACACAAAGTGATTCAATTGAAATAACTTTGATCACTTCATTACATGTATGGAACAAGACTGGATGTTATTGGCCAGAAAACAGAAGAGACTGAAACTCGAACCTCCTAAAAAAAAACCAGTCGTTACCTTTTGAAGAAAAAAAAAGCACTTTTGAGACAACTATGGCCTGGATGACCGAGAATCTCCACATGCACTCCTACATCCACCTTATCCAATAAGAACGGAGTGATTCATAAAGGTGTTTGAAACCGAAGTAAAAACATGCCTATTTTCTTTTTCTTCAAAAGAGTTCAGGGTAGATTGTTTGTTCCCTGATGCCACCTGAGCAGACATCTTTATAATATGAAGCTAGTAATTAAAGTCAACTGCAGAATTTTTTTAATCTTGAGGATTTAAATGTGGATACTCATAACCTTAGTCAAGCTGTTTAATTGTCATAGGACATCTACTCAACGTATTTACTAGTGAGTCAAAATTAAGAGCATATTGTTGCAAGAAGGAAAAAAAAGAATGATCATCCTATATTCTTGACTGGATAGTTGATCAGCTATTAATATATATTTCTGATTAAGAAGTTTGGTTTAACATCTCTGGATTTTTCTTCCTTGGTTGATTTATTTTTATTCAGTGTCTTACTATATTGTTAGTAGAAATATAGTTGTTATACACTGCAGCTGATTAACATTTGCTAGCACTATACATAAAGAGTACAGTGAGCAAAGTGTTTCAACCAACCTAATGACCTCCAATCTTACTGGGTTTGTTCCAGAGCTACTTTATCTATCTACATTTAACCGTTAATTTTTGCAACCTTGTTTCAGGGGAAAATACTTACAAATTATACCATATTTGTTCTCCCTCTCTTTTAATCATAATCTGAAGAAGAAGAATTCATTTTCTACCATGTCAGAGAGAACTAGCAGAGTTCTCCAACAAGCCCTGGATTGTAACTTTGCCCTTTCATCAAACTTCCGGTATTATACCAGAAATTCCTTGTAACTTCTTTGCTGAAGTCCTGGGTTGAAATGTGCATGACAAAAATAACCTAGGGTCGAAGTTTATTTTCATAATTTCAGCATGCTACAATGTTAAAAACAAAAGAGCACCAGAACTAAATGGAAACAACTGTAAACTGCTTTAAAAGTTTACAAATAAATGATATACAGATGTTCTAAGTAAATACACAAACACAAATTACATATTGAATGTACTAAGTTTCCTGAAAAATCTGTATTTTTTCCTAATTTACCTGTAAATCAGAGGATAATTCTATTTAATTTTATCTAAATACAAAGAACATAGTTAAGGAACAAATGCTCTATGATGTGTATGTCTACGCATGTCTCCTTTTGTGTGAGTAATCATTCTTTTGTGAGAATATCTTAAATTCAGAGTTGTAATTATTTTAAGAGAAATTTGGTATGCTAGATATTATCCTAAATATGTTGAACATATCTGGGAAAAAGGTGGAAGGATAAATCATCTTTGAGTAAGAGTTGAGTTTACATTCTTTTGTAAGAAACTCTCTTCAAACCAAAATTTAACTTGTCAAAAAACCCTAGATGTTTGTTCAAAACTGTATCTGTTTTGCTATGAAAATGTTATCATTGTCTGAAACTAGGTTAAAAAAAACCCTCTAGATGATAAAATAGTTAACACTGTATCTTCATTTTATCTTTCAGTAACAGATACAATTTTAACTATTTGTAATATATATTTGAAAAACACTGCTTAGAAAAATAGACATCAATGAAAAGCTGGATAAAATTATTTTAAGTTTACAGAAGTGATACAGAAGGTGGATATTACAAAAACTGCAACAAGGTACATTTTAAAAAGAACATCCTGGAATAACGTGAATAAATTCATTTAACATGCTTCCTGACTGAAACCTCAGAACCTGACTACTTCTGGTAGCGAATGGAGAGGGAAGAGGTGCTTCGTTGTCCCACGATCTAGAGTCCTTCGTATTCAAACATCCTTCCACTACCTGGACCTACAGTTATCTTTCCTTTGGCGAAACTCCAAGGGATCCGAGGGAAAAGATCCAAATGATCCACTAAAATTTTCAGCGAGCCGCTCAGCTGATACTGGCCGCTGCCGCTATTTCCAACCGCCGCTGCCATCTTTAGCCTCTGAGTCCATCCACCCTCCCTCCAGCAACCCTACTGCTACCTGAACACATGGAGATCTTTTCATACCACGAAATTGCTTAAGATCTGAGGTAAAAAGATATAAACAAGCCTCTACCCCAGGGGGATCTTTCCTTCTCACCCGCTCCACTCATATACAAATACATGTGGATCTTTCCTTCCATCAAGATCCTGAAGATTCAAACATTAAAATTAAGGGGAAATAAAAATTAAGGGGAAAGTACCTTAAAAGTAAGAAACTTTTATTTGAAAAACTTTCGGGAAGTATAAAAGTTTTGTTAGAAATCCCGATCTATACAAAACAAAGCAGATGAGTGAACTATTCAAAACAAAGCAGGCAAGCTAAAAACAGCAGAAAGCAGGCTGCTGTTGATTTCAAAACAAAGCAGGTGAACGAAAAGCATTGGAAAGCAGACTTCTGCTAATCTGCTGCTAACTTTTAAAACAATGCTGCTATTGCCCTTATAACCAATATCGCTACTGTCTTTTTAAAATGACACTGCTGCTACCTTTTAATCCGACGCTGCTGCTACCTTTAAAACCACCACTACCCCACTCTTTCATTACTGTCTTTCAATAATATTAACTAAATTGATTCACTGATTAATGATTCAGCGTTTAGTATAATTAATTGATAGTTATTACCAACTTTTTCATTAATTGTTAGTTATTTTTGTCATACTATTATATTTCATTAAGTAAGGATTAATAATAGAAGTTTTAAAATTATAATATAATAAAAATTCTAATATTACTGATAATTAATTAATTAATACTGTTTAGCTGAATATTCAATTGTCTAGTTCATTAATTATTAACAATTCGTTAATTGATTAGATTGACATTATTTACTGATCTATGTTAATTGATTTATTATTGACATTAATTTGTTTACTGATTAATTACTTGCTATTGATTTATTATTGATATTGACTAATGAATTTTGTCAAACATTGACTGAACGTAGACCATGCCAGACAGAAACTCCAACAAATCCACCAAACACCCTCAAATGAAAGTTGT
The DNA here is from genome assembly GCF_028640845.1 of Ahaetulla prasina. Lineage (NCBI taxonomy): Eukaryota > Metazoa > Chordata > Lepidosauria > Squamata > Colubridae > Ahaetulla > Ahaetulla prasina. The sequence goes on along the minus strand of NC_080541.1, from coordinate 49,567,588 downwards.
CACTATAAACAATGACCCAAATGACTCCAGAATATGCTATAAATGTAATGAATCTATTAATGAATATGATGAATTCAAGAAATGCCGATTATGTTGCCACACCACACCACAATTGCCATACCACACCTACCTGAAAATAAACAAACTGGTAGCTAATTTCCTGCAAGCATATCCTACATTTATCCATATATGTCCATCTTGTTTTCCAAAATTCGACTACTTAATTGCCATGTCTGATAGGGTCCATACCATGGAAACAACTATAAAGACACAACAAACAATCATCGACTCCATAGAAACAAGCTTAGAAACACGTATACTAGCATGTTTAGAATCACGTTTTACATATCTTGAAAAAAAAATTACAGCAAAAAAAATGAAAACTCAGCAGATCAAAAACTTATCCCAATTCAACAAACATTACCTCAACCATAACCAAAACCACAAATATCTGCCAACCAACCAAATAACTTAGCCATACTCGTCAAATATACCATTGAGAGAGAACAAAAACGTCAAAAAGCTGTTTTATTTGGATTAGATGACACCAGTGAACGAGATATCACTAAGGTTCATAATATCATTAGAAGCTATAATATACCAACTATCTCCCCTGACAAAATCATCGAAGTCTCCAGAGATGGACCAGAATACAAGAACAGAGATGGCTCAGTGGCCCCAAGATTCTGTAGAGTTATTTGCAAAAATGAGACCAGCAAATTAAAGTTCATTTATACTATAAATTCAATTGCCAGAACCAACCCCACCGACAGCAAACTTTGATCACGGCCTGACCTATCCTTACTAAAACGGATCCTCTCCCATGAATTCTGCACAGAACTCAAAAGATGCCAAGATGAAGGCGAATCGAACCTATACATCGACTACCATGCTGACTGAATAAAAAGTCAAACCTACAATTGATTGCCCAACATCCAACCCTCCATCACCCAAAACATCCAACCATCCATCGTACAGAACTTTCAACTGGCCATCATCCAAAACTAAGTACGCACGCCCCTAATTTCCTCAATACCAATCACTACTGAACTTAAATGCAAACTAATAAATGCAAGAAGCATCCTAAACAAAATGCCCGGATTTCTCCTCTTATTAAATACTGGTACATATGATATTATACTTGTCTGTGAAACATGGCTAAACTCATCCTTCCCTGACTCCATCATCTCAGTAAGAGAATATCATGTTTTCCGGTTGGATCGCGAAACCCGCAGAGGAGGTGGAGCAGCTATCTTTTACAAAAAGTCACTAAGCCTAAAAAATATTCAAGTTGCACATAAAGTCGCTCTTCCAGAAACTATCGTCTGCGAACTGTCCTTTAACATCAGGCTTCACTTCTTACTATGTTACAGAGCCCCTGACTATGACATCGCACATGCGAACAAGTTAACCACACTATTAACATGGGTAGCCTCTTGTCCTTACCCTCTCATCTTTCTGGGTGACCTCAACCTACCTCTTATTAATTGGAAAATAAATGAATGTACAACTGAACCCATCCATACAACCCTTTACAATACTGTTACAAATCTAGGTCTAGATCAACTAGTAACTAACAACACTAGACTCAACAACTGCATCAACCTCATGTTCTGCAACAACTTAAACTCAATTTATGGACTACAAATAAAAGAATCCTTTTCCAACAGTGACTACAGCATGATTGACTTTTGACTCAATATACCTTACAAAAATCACCAAAATAATGGGACACCCAACTACAACTTCAAGAAAGCCAACTATGATCTCATAGACTCCAACTTCTCATCTCTTGATTGGCAAAGAAAAGAAGGACTAGAGGAGACATGATAGCAGTGTTCCAATATCTCAAAGGCTGACACAAAGAAGAGGGAGTCAAACTATTCTCCAAAGCACCTGAGTGTAGAACAAGAAGCAATGGGTGGAAACTAATCAAGGAGAGAAGCAACTTAGAACTAAGGAGAAATTTCCTGACAGTTAGAACAATTAACCAGTGGAACAACTTGCCTGCAGAAATTGTGAATGCTCCAACACTGGAAATTTTTAAGAAAATGTTGGATAGTCATTTGTTTGAAATGGTGTATGGTTTCCTGCCTGGGAAGAGGGTTGGACTAGAAGATCTCCAAGGTCCCTTCTAACTCTGTTATTATTATTATAAATTCTATTCTCTGGCTGTAACACTGCCGAAGACCATTATAACATTTTCTTGCTTGAAATCAATAGTTATTAAACTATATGTACCACTAATTACCACCAAAACCAGGAAAAACAAATTACCCATATTAATAAGAAAGCTCCAATAAAAAAAAAATCCCTCTGACAAAAAAACAAAACTGGCTATGTAGCTAACTTTAAAAGCCGTTACAAAAATATATGCCACCAAATAAAGACTGAAAGCCCCAATTACCACACCAAACAAGAAAACCTCCTGCGCACGAGATCCAACCGCGCCTTCTGTAATTTTGTACAGATCCATCCCATCCCTAAAAGGACCTAATGGTAAAGAATGCAATGATGAAACAGTTAAGGCAAACCTCTTCAACACATTCTTTGGCTCAGTTTTTGTAAACAGCAACGGCAACATTCCCTAGTTGTAGCACAAATAACTTCAACAATCTAACACAAATAGATAAGAAGATAACATTGAAAAGGCACTATGCAGACTAAAACCATCTCTATCTATTGGACCTGATGGACTATGTGCATACTTCTTAAAAATGCGTTCCACTGCTATAAGCAGAACCCCTAAGCATAATCTTTGAAAAATTCTTTAGGACCAGCTCCCTACACAGCCTATGGTCACTAACCACAGTCATCCCTATCTTCAAAAAGGGAGACCAATCTTTTTTTGCTGCATCACCAGCAAAGTCATGGAATCAATCATTAACCAATCCATTACCCTCCACCTAAAAACAAACAACCCACTGTCAAGCAATTTGGTTTTAGAAAAAAATTATCCTGTAATCTACAACTTCTACACTGCAAAAACATATGGGCTACAAATCTCGAACAGGGCAAAGCAATAGATGCAACTTACATAGACTTCTGTAAAGCCTTTGTTTCAGTGGTATATGACAAACTACCTCTAAAACTAAAATCCTATGGCATCTCTGGACCCTTACATAATTGGATAACTGCGTTCCTGTCGAACAGGCAACAAGTGGTCAAAATAGGCAGCGCCCTATCAAATCCTGCACCTGTTAATAGCAGTGTCCCCCAAGGCAGCGTTCTAGTACCAACACTCTTCATACTATACAAAAATGACCTTTATGATCATATTATAAGTAACTGTGTTCTCTTCACCGATGATGTTAAACTATTTAACACTACCAGCAATGCTGCTACCCTTCAAAAAGACTTTGACTTTGTGTCGGAATGGTCAAAAAATTGGCAACTCCAAATCTCAACCAACAAATGCTCTGTCTTACAACTGGCAAAAAGAATCAGAACACAAAATACAAGGTAGGTGGACATGACCTTGTAGATGACCCTCACTCTGTCAAGGACCTTGGAGTACTCATATCAAATGATCTAAGTGCCAAAGCCGATTGTAACAACATCGCCAAAAAGGCATTAAGAGTTGTAAACCTAATCTTCCGTAGCTTCTTCTCCGGCAAGATTACACTACTAACCAGAGCATACAAAACATTTGTTAGACCAATTCTTGAATACAGCTCATCTGTCTGGAACCCACATTGCATATCGTACATTAATACAATTGAGCGCGTCCAGAAATATTTCACAAGAAGAGTCCTCCATTCCTCTGCTCACAACAAAATATCTTATGTCACCAGACTTGAAATTCTGGGTTTAGAAAATTTAGAACTATGCCGCCTTCGGTATGACCTGAGCATAGCTCATAAAATCATCTACTACAATGTCCTTCCTATCAATGACTACTTTAGCTTCAACCACAACAATACACGAGCACACAATAGATACAAACTTAAATTCGAATGCAGAAACTATGACTTCAGTAACAGAGCTGTTAATGCCTGGAATGCACTACCAGACTCAAATCCCCAAAACTTTAACCTAAGACTGTCTACTGTTGACCTTACCCCATTGCTAAGAGGTCTGTAAGGGGTGTGCATAAGAGCACCAGCGTGCCTACCGTCGCTGTCCTAATGTTCCCTTTAATTGTATTCATTTTATGTATTCAGTTCATGCTTCTACTTATATATATTATCTAATATGTATTTGACAAAATAAATAAATAAATAAACTTAGATGCTGCTAACCCATCAGCCACAATCAAAACTGAACAATTTAAATTGTAACCGAATGAATGAAAAGCATGGGATCTATTAGTGATGCTACTTTGCACAGAAAGAATTATATTAAAAATAAATTGTTAACTGGAAACTTTAATAAATAATGGTATTCATTTTGTTTAGACAAAAACAAGGAATTTCAATTTGTAACTGGGTGATTTTGGCATTACAATATTTGATAATGGCAAGAGTTGCATATAATTAAAGAACCTTAATGAAGGCCATCTCTCTGGGAAAATTCAAAGTTCTACAATGAACTGAGATTCTCAGTCATCCAGGTCATGGTTGGCTCAATGGTGTTTTTTCAAAAGGCAAATGTTTTTTCCCTTGAAGAAGAAATTGTTTTGCTTCTCATCCAAAACATGGTCCAGCTGACTTTTGAAAAAGTAACTTTGAGTCTACAATAAACTATTTTTGCTTTCTTTTCTAAAATAAAGAATATCTAAATAAAACCTTTTGCTCTTAAACCTGAAATTCATCAAATAAAAAAAGAGAAAGACACACATGGAAAGAATTGGAAAGTGCAGGTATTTTCCTCTGGAAATAAAATATGCAAAAAATAACATTACTGTTTTTTATTTGGTAAAATGATTTGAAAGGAATAATTGTTAATGCTTTTGTCTGATTTTATGAGGTAGCAATTTATTACTTCTGTTTATCAAAATAAATTTTTACTTTAAATATGCATTGTTCCTCATGCAAGTTCAGTTTATGAAATTTCTGAAAATGACTAAAATACTTTTATTCATTAAATATTACAAATCAATGTATTGTAGGCTTATTCATGTATTTATTAAAACAAAATATTCAGAGATCTGGATATTCAATCAAATATGAATATAGACAGAAATAAATTATAATACTTTCACTACATTTGTGTCATTTAATCAATAGCAGCCTATACAAGTAATTACTCATGTTCAGCATATCCCATTATTTCAACTGTTTCAACTAAATTAAATTGGAGATGCCTACAAGTGTTTCATCTTTATTTATTTATTTATTTATTTATCAAATTTATATACCGCCCTATCTCCCGAAGGACTCAGGGCGGTGTACAGGCATTTAAAACACATAAATACAATGTAAGAAATATAAAAACAGTTAAAAAACTTATTCTAAACGCCTATTAATTTAAAATTAAAAATATAGAATAAAAGCCAATTTAAAAACCAGTAATTTAAAATTTAAAATTTAGCTCAGCCCTGCACAATTAAATAAATGTGTTTTAAGCCCGCGGCGGAAGGCCCGGAGGTCCGAAAGCTGCCGGAGCCCGGGGGGTAGTCCATTCCAGAGGGTGGGGGCCCCCACAGAGAAGGCCCTTCCCCTGGGCGTCGCCAGACGACATTGCCGCGCTGACGGCACCCTGAGGAGACCCTCTCTGTGAGAGCGCACGGTCGGTGAGAGATATTCGGTAGCAGTAGGCGGTCCCGTAGTAACCCGCCCAATGCCATGGAGCGCTTTAAAGGTGGTCACCAGCACCTTGAAGCGCACCCGAAAGCCACAGGTAGCCAGTGCAGCCTGCGCAGGATGGTGTTATACGGGAGCCACGGGGCTCCATCTATCACCCGCAGCCGCATTCTGACTAACTGCAGCCTCCGGATGCCCTTCAAGGGAGCCCCATGTAGAGAGCATTGCAGTAATCCAGGCGCGACGTCACGAGTGCGTGAGTGACCGTGCATAGGGCATCCCGTCCAGAAAGGCGCAACTGGCGTACCAGGCGAACCTGGTAGAACACAGCATGTGCAGGAACTGGCCTCACCCGACGGGTTACCCCATACCTCCCACCCCTTAAAATTCTCTCTAAAACCCCACAGGCTCTTCTTTTTCGCATGCCACCTCTGTGGGTCCCAAGACCCGTCATGGAGGCCGGCCCTTGATAACGAGGAGGGCCATTCCTGCGAGGCGGGGGCACCTCGCAGGCGCAAGAGTTCACAAGCTGAGTAGCGCATAACAACAATCTTGATGCCATATACAACCTACATCCATTTTTTGAGTACCTTTCACACTTCTCAGGTTTATATTTTATCATAATTTTAAAAACTAAAACTTTTTGCTACAACAAAGGCACATATCGTATTTTCTTCAAGCATTTAATTTCTTGTAAAATTAAGACAAGTTTTCAAGAATGGTTTGTGCTTTGTGTTCTGTTTAACATAAATAAAATAATCTACTGTTTAATAGGAGACCTTGTGTGAATTAAAACTCCATAAATTATAATCTTTTTTATTTTCAGTGGGGACTAGAATCTCAGTCCTCGAGCAAAAGCGACCGTTAAGCAAGATCATGTGATTATTTCACTCAACAACAGCAATCCCGTCACTCCTGGTTGCGAAGGAGTGGTTAAGTGGATGGAGGCCCAGGTAAGGAGAATAAGGTGCCTTGGAAGTGTGTGCGGGAGAGTCCTGAGTTGGGGGGAGAAATTCATTATCAGGCTGTAGGAATGAACTAAAATGAAGCTCCATGTCTACAGCCTGGCAAATGATTTCCCTTCCCCTTTCCATTGGGGGAAAATTATTCATTAGGGTGCAGGAACAGAGCTTCAGGATTTCCAGGGGAGGGTATAAAGGAATTCTTTCAGCCAGTCCCAGAAACAAGGAGTCCTCTCAGCAGACAACAGCAGCTTGGAAACTTCCCTGGTGCCTTTCCATTGACTTTCTGGGGAAGCGGCAGGGAAGATTACAAATAGCAATCGTATGATCACTGTGCATTGGACAAGCAGCCGTAAACATGAACAGGTTGCCAAGCACCGAGATCGTGATCATGTGACCATGTGGGGCAGCAGAATGCATTACGGTGCCTTAAAGTGCTTTTTTTTTTTTGTACATGTAAAGCACTCATATCTTGTCTTTAAAACAACAACCTATGACATGGTGGGTCATCATTTTATAGACATTTCCTTACTACATTCCTCATTGCTTTCAACAATGACAGTAATGTACTGAAAACTCCTTAAAAATACAAGGAGTTATTTAACTGTATCTGCCTTAAAAGTAGCCCTTGTTGAATTTTATAGCACAAACAGCAGAAGTTGACCACAGGAAATGTTGTTTTATGGCATTGTTTATTATATCATAAAATGTTTTATGATAATTTTATGCTACAAAATGTTTTATAAAACTTGCTGAATTTCAATTCCATGGGAGTCCATGGGATTTTGGATGCATTCTGTAAGAAAACCCATTTAAGGTACCTTGGCTGAAAAAGTTTGACCTATGACCATCTGCCCATGTAAAGGTTACAGACATGACAGTTTTACCAGTATGTAGATTAAATAACTATTTAGAAAATAGCAAGTACTAAATTATGTTCAACTATACAATTTTGTTCATTTTCAAACAGACAGCACAATTTTACCAAAGCTTATGCTAATTTATATAATCTTGACTCACAAAATAAATCTGACCGTTACATTTTTTAAAAAAAAGAATAAGCATGGATTGAAACATAGCTCATATGACTCCTAATACAACAGCTTTGGGTAGGTGGGGGATAAAAGTAAATAACAATTTGATTAACATTTTCCAGGAGTTACTAGAAATTCAAAGTTTTAGCCAACCATGAGTACAAGATGTTTTGTGAGTAATTTGTAGGTATAGATATTTCAAATACATATGAGTAGTTAAATCTACATATAATTTATTTGTTTGCAAAATATCTCTTCTATGAAAAAACTTTCCACATCAAAAGGAAAGCTTTTAATTAACCTTGTGATGGCAACTTTTTAATATGGAAGAAAATTTTAATGTACAACCATTTCTAAAAAAATCCCAATGTCTTCAATCCACTAAGATAATGTAGTATAAATCCAAAGCAATATGTGGCCCAATATGGGATGGTTTGAAATAACATGTCATTCAGTATTAGAACTTAGAGAAAATAACTAATAACTCATTTCCTCAGTATAACCCACAAAATAATTGGAATAAAAATTGATTTGATTGAGTCCCTTGGGAGATAGGGCGGTATAAAAATGTGATTAAATAAATAAATAAATAAATAAATTTGTATGTTAGCATAAAAGATAGGCTGATGGCTGGTTGAGTGAACAGACAAGCAAACTAACTGAAGAGATTCTCCTGAAATTTTGTCAACTCATATAAAATATATTCAGCGTTGTTGTTGTCATTTAAAATATTAGAAGGTACCCTAATTCATACAATACCTCTGATTAACTTGCATCTCAAGTTGCTGGATTTTTCCCAAAAGGTCTTTTTCAACAGCATCCCTCTGTAATTCAAATTCTTTAAGAGCATTTTGTACTGCATCTTCTTTTTCACAACTGAGTTTCTGTACCATCTCTTTCCTGTCTTGTAGATGAGTAGCTATTAATAGTTCTTTTTCTTCTATGAGTTTCTCAATAGTGTCTTCATATTTCTTTTGCTGTTCACGCAAAGCTAAAAGCTCTTCTTTTTGTCTCTGTACAGCATTCATTTCTAATTCCAGTTTACCTTGCAATTCTTTAATTTGTTCTTCCAGGTTTTTTTCTACTTCTAGTGCTTTCTGATGCAAGGAGGTTGTTTTGTCTAATTCTATTCTAAGCAAATTTGCTTCTCCTTCATGCCTGTCAATTAATTCTGAAATGCAGTGATCTTTCTCAACTGTTATTATAGTCCTCAGATCTGCTAGACCTACCTGATATTCATCATTACTAACTTGAATTATATGCCTTAATTTATCAGTCTCTTTTCTTAGCATTTCAGTTTCTTTGTCAACAAGGGTTCTGAGATTACTTTGCTGCTGAGCTTTGTTTGCTTCGATAAGTACTTTCATTTCATCTGCTTCTGCTTCTTTCAATGCAAGTTCAACTTCGAGTTTACATCTCCAGTCAGATAATTCAGAAACCTTAATCTTTAATTCCTCAATCTGTTGTTCTTTTTTAAAGACATCAGCAGCATGAGATTCCTGCAGTTTTTCAAGTTGGTATTGATGTTCTTTTTTTAACTTCTCTAAACAATCATTGTGTTTGGCTATTAATTCTTCAAATTCTTGCACATGTCTGACATGTAGATTAGATTCCAATTCCTTTAGGTGATCTTCCTCGATAGTTTGACATTCTGCTTTCAGAAGTTCCAATTTTTCCTCATTTTCAACATTAAGCTTTTTCAAATTGTCTAATACTCTTTCACGTGATTCTGTCAGTTCTTTAATTTCATGATATAGCTTCTTCATTTGGCATTCCACTTCAATCAATTTCTGATCTTTTTCATTTTGTAAGAACACAACTGCTTCCTTTTCATTCTTTACTATTTCAAATTCATTATCTTTGTCATGTAAAACTTCTTCAAGTTCTTTTAGGTCACAATGTAATTTAGCAATCTTTTTTTTGTTTTCTTCACTATCTTCAACTAAAATATTTATTTTACTTTCATATTCAGTTTTTACAGACTGTAGTTCTTTTTGATGCTTATCCTTTAAAGATTTTTCAAGAGAAAGTTTGACTTTCTCTATAATATTCCTTATTTCTACTGAAGTACATTTTAAAGAAGAGGAAAAGTTACACTGTTCTTTTTTTACAAATGTTCTAAAGTGGTAAAGGTCTTCTTTGATATTCATTAAATTTAACTGAGACTCTTGGGCAACATCTCTGCATTTGTCCATGTAAACATTTAGAGCAGGATTTTCTAAAACTGCATCTTTTACACATATATTTGTGTCTTGCATCCTCCTACTATCTATTGCATTGATAACTGAGGAATAGAGAGATTCTACCATCATTTCTGGACTTTGAGGGTCACTTATCACATTTGGAGATGATGGATTTTCTTCTATTATAAACTCATTCACTGCAGACATAAAATCGGATTCTGGACTTTCAGCCAGTGAGTCCAAATCTAAAGATTCTTGTTTAAGAGCTTGCTCTATGTTTGAGTGGGCAATTGTTTCAAAATCAAATGTGTGAGCATCAATACTGTCTGGAGACAATTCTTCTAAAGGAGCTGGAGGACACACAGAAGGGCAAAGAGGGCCCTGAAGACTGAGAGGTGATGGAGTTTTAGGAGAGGTAGCAATTGTTATTCCTGTTGTATTTTCCATTCTTGGTGTAGTGATAGATTGTGGTGAGGCTTGACTGTTGGAAGCCTATAAGAATAAAAAGAAAAAAAGAGTTAAAATAATATTCTTTCCTAACAATTCCCAATACAGGCCCCAACTCAAATACACTCCCACATGTGCCATAGGGTTTATGAAGTTTTTTGTATCTTTTAATGGTCATGCCTAAAAGCTCATAACAGTTTAAAAGCAGCTACTGAATGCAGGAGCAGCTTTTGTGAGAAACAGGAAACCTAAGTGTATGCCAGAAAATTTTTATTTGGCAACACATCATAAGTCAGAATAGTCAGACAGGTTGAGATAAACTAATAGAAAATTATAAAAGAGAGTGCACTTATTATACTGATTTTTTAAAGCAAGGTATAATAGCTATATTGCATCAGATTACAATTTTATTAAGAGAAAGCATATAAATTATCAGTGAAATCTAACCATGAATATAAACTTGCATAAGTATAAACAACTGTAAATGTTACTGTATCAACCATGTTTAATAGAAGAGCCCAAATAAACAAAAAAGAGATGAGGACCCAGATTGTTGGGGACAATACCCTGACTCTGTAAACTGCTTAGAAAGATATATAAAAGCACTGTGAAGCAGCATGTAAATCTAAGTGCTATTGCTATTGCTAATTATTTGGACTGATTATATAATAAGTTGGCAACATAAAAGGAACAAAATCAGTTCAGACACAGTATTTCCTTTTAATATGGCACAGAATGCACATTACAACACCATACAATGAAATTATGGATATATATATCAATGTTGCGTGAAACATAACACATGGAAAAGCTAAAGATAAACACACCTGTTCATATATTTTCAAATTCAAGTTTTACACAATAAAGTTGTTAGTCTTTTTTAGGGCTCTAAAAACCTGGCTATATTTCCAAGGAGTGCTAAATGTATCAAGGGCCCTATTTCCTGGTTTTAATGTTAACTGGCGAAGTATCTTAGTTGCTGTATGCATTTATTTACTGTTTTTTTTAAAATTTATTTTATTTATTTATTTATTAAATTTTTATACCGCCCTTCTCCTGGAGGACTCAGGGCGGTGTACAGCCAAGGGTAAAAAACAAAATATATACAATTAAGATAACAATTAAAACAAAGCAAATTATAAAGGCTGATAGTTAAAAATTAGATTTAAAATTTTAAAATAGTAAGAAAACCCAATTAAAATCCAACACTAGTTATGCCAGTCCCGCTTGAATGAATAAATGTGTTTTGAGCTCACGACGGAAGGTCCGAAGATCAGGCACTTGACGCAGGCCAGGGGGAAGTTCGTTCCAGAGCATCACTGCCCCCACAGAGAAGGCCCTACTCCTGGGGGCCGCCAGCCGACACTGTTTGGCGGACAGCACCCTGAGAAGACCCTCTGTGAGAGCGTACGGGTCGGTGGGAGGCAAAGGGTAACAGCAGGCGGTCTCGTAAGTACCCGGGTCCTAAGCCATGGAGCGCTTTAAAGATGGTAACCAAAATCTTGAAGCGCACCCGAAAAACCACAGGAAGCCAGTGCAGACTACGGAGCAGCGATGTCACATGGGAGCCACGAGCGGCTCCCGTTACTACTCGCGCAGCCGCATTCTGGACTAACTGCAGCCTCCGGGTGCACCTCAAGGGCAGCCCCATGTAGAGAGCATTGCAATAATCCAGCCTAGACGTAACCAGAGCGTGAGTGACCGTGCATAAGGCATCCCGGTCAAGGAAGGGACGCAACTGGCGGACCAAGCGAACTTGGTAAAAGGCCCTCCTGGAGACGGCCGCCAGATGTTCATCAAAAGACAGCCGTCCATCCAGGAGGACGCCCAAGTTGCGAACCACCTCCTTTGGGGCCACTAACTGCTTCAACAGTCAGCGGCGGATGCAGCTGACTGTACCGGGATGCCGGCATCCACAGCCACTCCGTCTTGGAGGGATTGAGCTTGAGTCTGTTTCTCCCCATCCAGACCCGTACAGCTTCCAGGCACCGGGACAGCACTTCGACTGCTTCGTTGGGGTGGTCCGGGGTGGAAAAGTACAGCTGAGTATCATCAGCGTACAGATGATAACTCACCCCGAAACCACTGATGACCTCACCCAGCGGCTTCATGTAGATGTTGAACAGGGTAGGCGAGAGAATCGACCCCTGAGGCACCCCACAAGTGAGACGCCTCGAGGACGACTTCTGCCCCCCTGTCAACACCGTCTGCGACCGGTCAGAGAGGTAGGAGGAGAACCACCGATAAACAGTGCCCCCCACTCTCAATCCCTCCAACCGGCGCAGCAGGATACCATGGTCGATGGTATCAAAAGCCGCTGAGAGATCTAATAGGACCAAGGCAGAGGAACAACCCCTGTCCCTGGCCCTCCAGAGGTCATCCACCAACGCGACCAAAGCCGTCTCCGTGCTATAACCGGGTCGGAAGCCGGACTGGAACGGGTCTAGATAGACAGCTTCCTCCAGGTGCCGGGGGAGCTGCCATGCAACCACACTCTCTACAACCTTCGCCACAAAGCGAAGGTTGGAGACTGGACAATAATTTCCCAAAATAGCTGGGTCCAGGGAAGGCTTCTTGAGGAGGGGTCTCACCACCGCCTCTTTCAAGGCGGCGGGGAAAACCCCTTCCATCAAAGAAGCATTTATAATCCCCTGGAGCCAGCCTCGTGTCACTTCCTGAGCAGCCAGCACTAACCAGGAAGGACACGGGTCCAGTAAACATGTAGTTGCATGTAACCTCCCCAGCAACCTGTCCATGTCCTCGAGAGCCACAGAATCAAACCCATCCCAAATAACCTCAACAAGACGAGTCTCTGTCATCTCGGCTGGATCATCGCAATCTTGGTCCAAACTATCCCGAAGCTGAACGATTTTATCGTATAGATAACCATTAAACTCCTCAGCTCGTCCCTGTAAGGGGTCATCCCGTCCCTCTTGGTGAAGGATGGAACGGGTCACCCGAAACAAGGCGGCCGGGCGGTTATCTGCCGATGCAATGAGGCTGGAAACGTAGGAACGCTTCGCCTCCCTCATTGCCACTAGGTAGGTCCTAGTAAAGGACCTCACTAGTGTCCGATCAGCCTCGGAACGGCTAGACCTCCAAGTACTCTCTAGGCGTCTTCTCCGGCGTTTCATCTCTCTCAGCTCCTCGGAAAACCAGGGAGCCAATTGAGATCTGCACCGGGTCAGAGGCCGCAAAGGCACGACACGGTCCAAAGCCCCAGCCGCGGCCCGTTCCCAGGCCGCAACCAGTTCTTCAGTCGTGCCGTGGGTAAGATCCTCAGGAAACGGCCCAAGCTCCGTCAGGAACCTCTCCGGGTCCATCAGGCGCCTGGGACGGAACCAACGCATTGGCTCCGTCTCCCTGCGGTGGTGAGCGGCAGTCCGAAAGTCTAGGTGAAGAAGAAAATGATCTGACCATGACACCGGTTCTTTCACTATATCTCCTAAATCCAGATCATTTTTATATTTTTGGTATTATTTTAAAATGCTTTTATTGTTTTAATTGTAGCATAGATTTTGAACTGTAAGCTTCTCAGTCATTGACATGGATAGCTACAGAAATTGAACAAATAAATAAATAAATCTAACTAAATAAAGCTATGCCAGTTCTAATAAAAGCCTAGGCTCTAAATTTGTAGTTAAAAATCTGATTTTGAATAAAAACTAGAGGATGGTTTGATGCTTTCCAATTCACAATTACAGAAATAACCAGGAAAGGGTTTTCTTCTTAAAAAATAGAAACAGGAGTACAAGAATCCCTGAAAGAGTTTAAGACTGCTGAGGCAAACTTTTCCAAGACATCTCATTACCCTGAAAAACTTTACATTTTATGTTAATGTAGGTACACTTGAATCTACTAGTATACAAACACATCACTTTAAATAATTGTAATAAAATTGTTCTCAAAACTGTTTTTCTAACATTTTAAACTGGGATGCCGATATGACATCCAGATCTTATTAAATTCCAATATACAGCAAGTTTAGCATGCAAACAATAATGGGAAGTGCAGTCTACAGCATCTGGAAGGCTGTAATTGAATAATTAAAGTACCACAAATTACAAATGGAATTGTGCTTTTCTCTAAAAACAACCACTTGGCTACAATTAAACAAATGACTGTGGATGTATCTGAATCCCTATTAAGACTATATATATCCCACCTTATGGTAGCCTAAAAAACTGCCACAATACTTATTCTAAAGTGGCTGTATTCCCCATAAGGGATTGATACAATATTTGAAGGTGTTGGAAACTTATAGCTCATTTGTAAATACCATGTACAAACTGTGGTGAGGATTTCCCGTATCCCGCATCTCTATTGGTATACCAATTAGGGCCCCACTAACCAGGATCTCCCAGCAACAGTAACTCACATCTTAATCAACAATCAGTTGAACTGAGGCTAGCTTTTCATAAGTAGGATAAAAAAGTTATTTTATTCCATTATGCTTTTGGCCTAAGATGAAGGATGGCAGTTTGCCAGGATTATTTTAATAATAATTTAGTTTGTACTACCTCTTTAATTTTTCTTCTATTGGAACAAATAGAACTCAGAATCCCATGAATGATTATGGGAGACCCGTTAGAATAGTCACGATCCCAGAAAAAGATTTAAGGGTTTACCACGAGGTATTACTTGAGTAATCTAGAGCATTATGGACACCTTTTTTCTCTTCTGAATTCTGAATAGAAGAAATATTAATTAAGTACCGTTTTTAAAAGAGTCTTTCAAAATTTGAATTTTCATTATGCAGAGTGATAATGTGCAAGTGAGTGCCAGTCATAATATTATATCCTTCCATTGGTTAATTCTCCACCACATTATTTTTTCCAGTATACAACTGTCACTGTTCAGGAGACACCAACATTCCCAAAAGGACTTTTTATACTAGGGAAAACAGATGTAAAGAAAAAGTCTAGATGCTATCGTTTTCTTATACATATAGTTTTTGATTTACAACCACAACTGGGACCGGAATTCCCATCATAAATTAGTGTGATTGTAAAGCAATCACCACGTGACCAAGCCCAATATTATGCTCATTTTTACTGTGGTCATTAAACAAATTACTATTAAATGATTTTGGCTTCCCCACTTGATGTTGCTTGTCAGAAACTGTCTGCAAAGGCTGCAAACTGCAATCACATGACTGCAGGAAGCTGCAACCAGTGGTAAATATGAGCCTGCTGTCAAGTGCCTGAATTGTGACCATGTGACTGCAAGGGTGGTGCGATGGTCACAACTTCGAGGACAGGTCATAAATCACTTTTTCTGAGGAAGCTATAACTTTTCACCATTGTTCAATCAACAGTTTTAAGTCAAGGGTTATATGTATCCCCATGGCTCTATGAAATGAACATAGGACATCTATAGAAGGACATTCCCCAGCCATGAAAAATGGTGCTGAGCTTACATGGACTCCTGAACCTGATTTTCCACATCTTCTTGTTTCAGGAGTTGCTGGACAGTCAACAATTCAGAAGCCAGTGACTGTGACTTCTAATCCCGTCATAGGCATGGAAGTGGGCTGAGTGATTTTGAGCCAGTTGCTTTTTCTCAGCCCAACTCACCACACATAGTTGTTTTGGAGGAAATAATAGGAGGAATGAGTATTAGGTATATTTGCTACTTTGAATTATTTATAAAAACAATAAAGGGAGCAGGAAATTAAAAATAGGGGATGTGGAGTATCCTTTGAGCACAATATCCTTTGAACAATGCATTGGATTTAATCCAATCTTTAATGATTTTATTGTAGAATTAAATACTGCAAAGGTCTGAGGTTTTGCTCTTTCACAAAATTGCATATATATAAGTCAGTTCTACCTTTTGTTCATTCAGCAAATCCGTAATGGTCTGGGACATTTCATCCAAACTCTGTGCTGCTTTGACAAGGTTATGTAAAGCAAGTACATGCTGGTGGAGAGGTTCAAAATCACAAAGTATGGGAACCCTTAAAATAACAACAGAATTTAAATTGATTACATTTATCAAATAATAAATTATATTATAATCACATTGGAGAACAATTAATTGCAAGGCTTCTGCCTTGTTTATTATAATTTAAGGATAACATTTCTTATTTGACTCCTACCATTCATTCTGATGCCACTGTTAAATCCTGAATTCCAAGCTTAGCTAAACCAGGCCATGTAAGAGATTGTATGATAAAATGATGGAGAGCTTCAGCAAACAAACTATCCTATTTCACTATTTATAATTTGAAAATACTTTTGGTAAGTTTAATTAGGAAAGAATCTGAACTTAGTCCAAAAGTAGTATTCTTTAAATCTTAATTTAAAAATACTTCTAATATATTTATGTATTTAATTAAATTTACTGTGGCTGTCCACTTGAAAATACTGGATGAAATATTTAACCCAATGTAAATAGTTGTAGGATATAAATCTATGTAAGTAACAGAAGAACACAGAAATGTTTCTCTCTTGTTTATTGCCCAGAATTTCTGACATGGATTTTTTCTCTTTTGAAAGTTTGTTCCAACTCTCAAATCTGATATACAGACATTTTAACCTGATCATGAATATGCTATATAAATAGTCTTTTAACATTTACAGAGACTGCTGAAATCTGTATTTTTTGGTTAGCTGCATATTCATGAACCAGAAAGGGAGGGCGGAAAAGTATTTTTCCTATAATTATTTGCAATTTTATTTCTTAATTGGCAGAAGCTCTTTATTTCAGGTAATTAAAATAATACCTTACCTGAGTAATGGTTGTACTTCTGAAGGACAAAAGGATTGAAGAAACTGCAAATCAGATAATGAAATATCAGGAAGTTCACCATCAAATCTGCGAGGTTTTCGAGTCTGTAAATAAAAAAGAAATGTATACATGATTAAAATAGGCAAACATTCAGAGACATAAAATCTATAAACAGCTGCTTAATAGCTGCATTTATATTTTGTTCTGAGAGTTTTAATATGAAATACTTTTTTTCAAAGTGGATTTTATCAATAATTCCATTCTGGTAGTCATGAATGGGTATGATTCCATCTGGAAACAATGCTCTTCTCAATACTCCAATCTACTCTGGATGATTGGAGGAACTACCAGAGCTAATATGAGGCATTCATGGAGACAGAGATTGAGATTATTTGTGATAAAGCAGACTATAAATGCCATTCATATATCATATTAATGGAGAAATATTATACAAAATATTTTGGAAAATGAATATTAATGCAGAGATTATATAATTGCTTACATTTTACATTACATTAAATGTTATTCAAAATGTAGAAAGCACTGTCAGATATGTCGCAATTAAACCTGTTGCTATTAAAATAATGCGATTGATTATATTACTGATGCAGAGTTACAATTCTTTACTGCTGAATACAGTACAATTGAAAATAGACCACATCAAAGGAAAATAAATCTGACTTTATACTATATACTATTAAGATCTGAATTACTGTAATTATATAGGAAATATATTTAAATTACTGTAGATAGCTCAGTGGAAGTAAGTAATACAGCTCTAAATTCTGTATGAGTACCCACGCAGCTATAATCCCACATATGAATATCAGCAGGTTGTTCACCTCTTGTAATAAATACATTATCTAAATATGTAGTACCATCTTGCAGAAAGGTAAAGCTACAAAAAGCCCCCCATATTCTAACATAAATTAAATTAATTCAAAATCTGATTACTCCCAACAAGGAGTAATCTAAAGAGATCTAAAAGTGTTCCCGTTTACCATCTGCCAGCAAGGGGAAAGGGTGAGAGGAACAATTCTTATTCCTATCCCATTTCTGTGGTATTTGTTTAAACTTAAGTTATTTAAGTTATTGGTTCTGTCTCTCATCATGTGAAGGGTCATCAACATGTAAATGCTTATCACAAATTTTGAAAAATAAGAATCAAGTTTTATATATTGTCTATTCAGTTTTCACAATACAGTATTTCCTTACTTACTGCAAAAAAATTAGTCAAAACTACAATAAATATGAATTAGCTGTTCATAGTTATTTAAAGACATATACAAATAAATATAACACCAATTAATATTTTAAAATATTTTACAGCAATATATATTATTTATACAAGAAATTTATAACAAACAAATTATTGCATAAAAAGCCTATATATTTTTTACTTACAAGTTTGCCAATACTATATATCTATAGGCTTTTCCCCAGGAGGCTATTTATTTAAAACTCTTAGAAAAGAACTAGATTTCTTCATTTTAAAAAAAGATAAAATACTCACACAAAAGGATGGTGGCCAGGCATCAAGGCCTCTGAACAAACGATTTCTTAAGAAAGATTTCCCTATTGAAAAAAATAAAGGTTGCTCTTTTTATTCACGAGTAAGAAAATCTGTTAACATGAAAGAATACTTTATCATCTATTTCTAAGGAAAGTTAAGTTTTCACTTTGATCAAATTTCAAGACTAAATTGAACAACTTTTCAAGAAAATGTGTGAAGGCCTCAAAAAGAAGCAGAAAGATCAAAATATTTTCAACGCAAAAGTATATGAATATTTGTATAATAAAGCTGGCAGAAGAGGTATTTTATTAACAGTACAAAGGAAATATCCTTCGTTTAAGTATTAAATCATTAATTAAAGTATTAAACTTTTGGTGTAGTTGTTTGTCAAAGCTTTGTCAGAATGACTGGGCAGGTGAGATTGCAAGGTAAATGAAGACAACTAGGAAAGCCATCTAATCAGCTATCCCAAGACTTGTAGAGAACATGGCTGCTTTAATACTTTAAGCAATGTTTTCCTTATGCTTCATCACTTTCTGAAGTGCTCTCTTCTAATGCTTTACAAAGCACTAATATTTCTCTATTCAATCAAGAGATCTCCTTCCTTTTTAAAAAAAAATCATTTTGATTAGAGATATTTTGCCTGGACCTAGAACTGAAACACACATTTTGGGTAGAACTGTTTTAGGATGGGAAGAGAAGGGAGCTAGGGTGATATTGGCTATATATATTGGGAAATAGGTAAAGGAAAGCATAAAGAGATTAGAAATGGTAAACAGGGCAAGTGGATATGCTACACTTAAATTCAAGGATAGTGGCATGAGATTGCTAAGGGAGGTGGTGAAAGGAAAACACCAGGAAGATGGAGATGATGAGCAGGCCACTGACCTTCCATTCAAATATAATAAATACAGACAGACTTCCTACCCATCCTCCTACTTGTTATATGATACTTAAAAGGGTAGTGATAGTTAAGGGTAGATAGAGAAAAAAAGGCACTGGGAAAATTTATGAGCAGATCAGTACACAGGCCATGTGGCGGAGAGAAAAGGCACACCATCCTTGCTCCAGAGGTCCCGAACCCCCGATCCATGGACCAGCACCGGTCCGTGGCATGCCAGAAACTGGGCTGTGCAAACAAGCAAAACCCCATCCATAGGATACAGGCAGCACATGAAACCATGTCCCTTCCAGTCTATGGAAAAACCTCTCTTCACAGAACTGGTCCCTGGTGCCAAAAGGTTGGGGGCCATTGCCCTAATCGCTCTGTGAGACTCCTCTGGAATTTGTATTGTCCAAAACCTGGAACAATCAAAAATGTTCCTGGTTTCAATTGGGAAAATTTCTAAATAACAATATGTTTGTTTCAGGATTGAGTATTACATGAGTATTACATTCTTCTATTTCTCATGTAATACTTCTCTCATGAGTATTACATTCTTCTATTTCAAAATATCAAGATATCTGAAGAAAGAAAAAAGTAAAGCATTAAACAAATGCCTGATTAGTTAAAAAGCGAAGTTCTAGTCTTAGCTTTAATCACAATTCTAGTTATCTGATTTGCTAC
Organism: Ahaetulla prasina; assembly: GCF_028640845.1. NCBI lineage: Eukaryota > Metazoa > Chordata > Lepidosauria > Squamata > Colubridae > Ahaetulla > Ahaetulla prasina. The sequence goes on along the minus strand of NC_080541.1, from coordinate 49,547,466 downwards.
ACACCACCATAATTTTCACAATAGCACTAAAATAATGTGCAGGAGAAATGAAACAAATTGTGCAAGCTAAGTCACAGAATTATAAATTAAAGCATTTTTTTTTTCTCCCACCAGTTCTTTCTAATTGGTCTCATTCGAGACAATGACGAATCCGCATATAGACGAGAGGTCGAACGACTAGCCGTGTGGTGCAACCAAAACAATCTGGAACTGAACACACTCAAAACCGTAGAAATGGTGGTAGATTTTAGGAAAAACCCTTCCATACTTCCACCTCTCGCAATACTTGACAACACAGTATCAACAGTAGAAACCTTCAAATTTCTGGGTTCTATCATATCGCAAGATCTCAAATGGACAGCTAACATCAAAAACATCATTAAAAAAGGACAACAAAGAATGTTCTTTCTGCGCCAACTCAGTAAGCTCAAACTGCCCAAGGAGCTGCTGATCCAGTTCTACAGAGGAATTATTGAGTCTGTCATTTGCACCTCTATAACTGTCTGGTTCGGTTCTGCAACCCAACAAGAAAAACACAGACTTCAGAGGATAATTAGAACTGCAGAAAAAATAATTGCTACCAACTTGCCTTCCATTGAGGACCTGTATACTGCACGAATCAAGAAGAGAGCCGTGAAAATATTTGCAGATCCTCGCATCCTGGACATAAACTGTTTCAACTCCTACCCTCAAACGACGCTATAGAGCACTGCACACCAGAACAACTAGACACAAGAACAGTTTTTCCCAAGGCCATCACTCTGCTAAACAAATAATTCCCTCAACACTGTCAGACTATTTACTGAATCTGCACTACTATTAATCGTTTCATAGTTCCCATCACCAATCTCTTTCCACTTATGACTGTATGACTATAACTTGTTGCTGGCAATCCTTATGATTTATATTGATATATTGACCATCAATTGTGTTGTAAATGTTGTACCTTGATGAAGGTATCTTTTCTTTTATGTACACTGAGAGCATATGCACCAAGACAAATTCCTTGTGTGTCCAATCACACTTGGCCAATAAAATTCTATTCTATTCTATTCTATTCTATTCTAATTGTTTAGGTTCAGGTCTAGACCAGACTATCCTCTCATCTCTTCATCAATGTTTTGGAAAATGAAATAATAAGACCACAGAAGAAATGGGAGTTGCATTAGTCAAAATGGCTTTTCAAAGGGTATCCAGGTAGTTGAGATCTGCCATCATTATTGTATTGCTCCTCCCTAAAAAGTTCTTAAATTATACAGATCTGCCTGATATGTATATCTTTATAATCTCAATGGGTTTTTTTTTTAATCTCACTAACCAAATCTTCATGCTCATATTTCTGGCTTTCTAGATGTGTGCTTTTTTAAAAAAAAAATATCACTCTTCCCCCCTTTTATCTAGCTTATTTCTTTTTGAATAAGTTATATTTTTCAATCCCTCTATTCCAGTCATCAGTTTTCCCTCACAAGGTTTTACAATGCCTACCAAAACATACTTGTCTTGAGGCATTAAAACCTGTGGTTGTCTTTATCTGTCCCAACATTCTGTGCATTTTTATGACACCTTGGAAACAACATAGATCAAATAATTTGGCCTGTTCTTCATTGGTATTTGTATTCTCATTATTATTCTCATTAAGGTGCTTCTATATCCTGTGTTATCAGTACAGTTCCATTCTCTGTGCCCAATGTTGCAATTTCAATCTTTTCTGAACTCTCTTCTAATAGATTAGGCCCAGAATTGCAGAACAAAATTTTCCCAGCCATCTCAGGTACAAGTCATCATCCATCACCACAAAAATATATCCTACAATTGAAGAATATAATTCATTCTCACTAACACCATTTCTATAGCCATCTCTTGTTCACTTTCAGTATTCTCTCTCTTAATGGTTCCCACAACTTTAATAGGAGAAAAGTGAAGAGAATACTATTCATGATCCCAGCTTCTTCATTTTCTAGCAGTGTCTTGATATAAAAGGTAAACTGGTAGAAAAGTGCCCAGGACAATATAGCACAGGATAGTAAGACGATGAGAAATGGCTGCTCTTTACCTTTTTTTCTCTCACATACAAACACTCCCACCCCATTTGCCAATAATGGGATTGCATGACTAAGACCAGGCATATGAATAATTGTGACTTATAAATGCACATTTAGTTTGGGTGAGTCATGACACAACGCTAAATTCAATAAAACTGTCAGACTTCACATCAAACATACTCTTCAGGAACGCTACTGTTAAAAAACAGAGCTTCATTGATTCAGCATAATATTCAGACCAGAAAAAACATATATTCAAAAAATCTGTTACTTTCAAACATAAAAATGAAGGTGTATGTTATGTTTGTGTCCAGAGTCCGTTGTCATCCAGGGTTTAAATTCTAGATTTTTTTCCTGACCTGTTCCATGTCAATGGAGTCTTGCTCAATCTTTTCCAGCCTTGCATCTGTTCAAAGTTTGCATAATGGTTCTGTATGGCAGAATCTTGCTAATTCCCACCTTGCCAACTTCAAATCTTACAAAAATCATCATATGTTATAATTATGTTGCACATAGTTAGGCATAATATAAAAATCAACACTAATTTATTCAAGATACACATTTCTTCTAATGTTATGATGTTGTTTGTGGCATTGTAGCTTGAAGCAGAGAAATAATTACGATACTTACTAAATAATTTTCCAAAAGATTCCCTTTTGGCTTTTTCTGCATCATAGAGATGTTTACCATCTTTTACTAATGCACCAGCCCACTATAAAAACAAATTTTTTAAATTAAATACAAATGTACAAACACATTTTCTCTATAAAGCAAAAGATATTGGATATAAATTTATAAAATATTATAGGTTTAAATTATCTGCTCAAGTTACTTACCTCTCTGTAGTGTTTCACAAACATTTTTCTTCTTACGACTTCAACAACTGCCAAACAGTACATCTGTGGTACATTACTGAGCTTTTCTACAATTTTCACTCTTTCTAGCAGCTCTGTTACAAGGCGAAGCAATGCTTGTAGTTTCTCTCCATCTTGGTCAGCATGAAGCATGACGAAGCAGCACCACCTACAGAACAGGTGAAAATATGAGAATTTGGACTGGTAATTAAAAGAAAAATCCTCTACTGAATAGCTATTTGTTAAATATATACCATACCTTTTCTCAAGGGACTCATGAAGACAGTTTCATATTCCAAATCTATTTTTTTCCACAACAACAAATCTGTGAGGCAAATTGGATTCAGAAGTACTGACCAGCCTGTAGCCACTCAAAGAACTGTCTCTTCTAATAATTGCCAACCAGGTATTTGCTTATTTATGATCTGAAAGCTTTATAAACTGCTCAGTCACAGAATATTTCAGATAAGTTACATCAGCGGTCCACAACCTTTTGGGCATCGGGTCACCAGGGGCCTCTGGTGGCTCAACAGACTAAGCAGTCTGTTATTAACACAGCTGCTTGCAATTACTGCAAGTTCAAGTCCCACCAGGCCCAAGGTTGACTCAGCCTTCCATCCTTTATAAGGTAGGTAAAATGAGGACCCAGATTGTTGGGGGCAATAAAAGTTGACTTTGTATATAATATACAAATGGATGAAGACTATTGCTTAACACAAAGTAAGTCTTCGGAGTCTTCGGAGAAGGGCGGGATATAAATTCAAATTAAAAAAAAAAACTGGTTCCCTGGAGAGAAGTTTTTCTGTGGACCGGAGGGGCTTGGTTTCTCATGATGCCTCCATCTCAAGGATGGGGCTTCGCTTGTTTGCACAGCCTGGTTTCTGGGATGCCATGGACCAGTGGTGGTTCACGGACCGGGGGTTGGGTACCCCTAGGTTACACGATTAAAATGCAATTAAAATCAAAGCAAACAAAGTAACCTAAGAATGTAACTGCATTCCACGAATAGCTATTAAAATTCAAATAATTAAATTAAATTAAATTAATTTTATTCAAATAAAATTCAAATTCAAGCTATTCAAATCTTGTTCCTGTCAATAGCGGCTTTCCCCAAGGCAGCGTTCTTGGACCAACACTCTTCATATTATACATTAATGATCTCTGTGACCATATTATAAGTAATTGTGTTCTCTTTGCTGACGATGTCAAACTATTTAACACCACCAACAATACAGCTACCCTTCAAAAAGACCTTGACTTTGTGTCAGAATGGTCAAAAACTTGGCAACTCCAAATCTCAACCAGCAAATGCTCTGTCTTACACACTGGAAAAAAGAATCTAAACACTAAATACAAGTTCGATGGACATTACCTTACAGATGACCCCCACCCTGTTAAAGACCTTGGAGTTTAATATCAAATGTTCTAAGTGCCAAAGCCCACTGCAACTACATCGCAAAAAAGGCTCTAAGAGTTGTAAACTTAATCTTGTGTAGCTTCTTCTCCAAAAACACTACACTACTAACCAGAGCATATAAAACATTTGCTAGACCAATTCTTGAATACAGCTCGCCTGTCTGGAACCCATAACACATTTCGGACATTAATACAATTGAGCGTGTCCAGAAATATTTTACAAGAAGAATTCTCCACTCCTCTGAATACAACAAAATACCTTATGCCACCAGACTTAAAATCCTGGGTTTAGAAAACTTAGAACTCCGACGCCTTCAACATGACCTTAGTTTAACTCATAGAATCATCTATTACAATGTCCTTCCTGTTGAAGACTACTTCAGCTTCAATTGCAACAATACACGAACACACAATAGATTTAAGCTTAATGTTAACCGCTCCAATCTTGATTGCAGAAAATATGACTTCAGTAACAGAGTTGTTAATACTTGGAATACACTACCTGACTCTGTGGTCTCTTCCCAAAATCCCCAAAGCTTTAACCAAAAACTGTCTACTATTGACCTCACCCCATTCCTAAGAGGTCTGTAAGGGGCGTGCATAAGAGCACAAGCGTGCCTACCGTTCCTGTCCTATTGTTTCCTTTCATTATATCCAATTAATATAGTTATTACATACTTATGCTTATATATATGCTTATATATTGTATAGTTATTTCATGCTTATACTTATATATACTGTTGTGACAAAATAAATAAAATAAATTAAAAAAATCCATACCATCCAAATTTCTAATGTGAATTCACCAACCACAATGCTTTGTGGTTCTGCTCTAGATAATTGTTTCATATATTCTTATAAAAACGAAAAAGGCCAACTGTTCAAATAAACTATTATACAGATAGTCTTCAACTTATGATTGCAATTGGGACCAGATTTCCAGTCATAAGTTGATATGATTGTGCATCAAAGCATTCGTGTGACCAGACCCTATTTTATACCATATTTTGCAGCAGTTGTTAATCGGATGTCACACGCATAAGTGCAACCCTATCCTTCTGAATGGAGATCTTTTGCTGGAAATTGGCAAAAAAATAAATAAATCACAAATTGCAGTCATGTGACTGCAGGACTTTGCAAGCACTCAGAAAGGAAAACTAGTTGCCAAGCACCCAAAAAGGCAATCAAAATGAGAGTGTGCCTGCAACAGACAGCCACTATTCATCCAAGAAAGATTGTTCATTCCAGTCTTTATTCATGTGGAGAGTCTCAGTAGAAAAAGGTTCTCCACAGTAACTTTTATTTGCTAAGCGACCAAGGTCAACATGTCAGCTTCCTTTTCATATACTTTGTTTCTTCTGCTTATTCACTTATTTTAATAGTATTTTCCCCTATTATCATATAAGTAGGAAATGCAAGATTTCCTCATTAATCTGAAGCTGGAAAAAATGAGACTACACACATTCAAAGATACATAGAATAGAATAGAATAGAATAGAATAGAATAGAATAGAATAGAATAGAATAGAATTTTTATTGGCCAAGTGTGATTGGACACACAAGGAATTTGTCTTGGTGCATACATTTTACTAGTGCTAGGAACCTATTGAAGATATTACAATAAAAGAAACAAAATCCTATGCACTTAATTGCAAAGGAAATTTGCAAACTGAGTGGATAGGACAGGACAAACTAAACAGGTGATTTCTGAACATAATAATTATACGGTTCTGGGCAATTCATTCAAAGAAAGGAAGATAGATTTGGGATATAATTTCTAAACAGTAGTTATAATAATAGTACACATACAATTAAAAAATACACGGGGTGAAATAAATTACTGCAATAGCTTCACTTACTTCAGTCGGACTTGTAAATTATTTGCAAGTTCTTGTTTGGCAGTAGTACATTTTTGTTTAATATCTAAAAGTTTCCTGTGGTTATTTAACATGATCATCAGTTGATTTGCATGGCTCAAGCACAAGTCAGGTAGTACAGAAGGATCTTTCAAGTTCTCTGCTCTCTTCTGATTAGCCAAAAATCCCTTAATAAAATAAATTGATGTAAGAATATAAACATTTTCTGTTCTCTGTACCAAATAAAAATTATGTTAATTCATTCCCAATAACTTTAGAAGACTTTTTTAAAAAACGAGAATCATCTATGGACAATTGATTGGTATCCATACTAATAGCTAAAATGGTTTCAGAATACTACAGTAGTCCTCCTCTAAGATCTTGCAAAATGATAGATAATAGTTTAAATGAGCCATCCCAATCTTTTGGGTGCCAGGGACCTGTTCCATGGAGACAGGTTTTTTCAGGATTGCGGGCATGGTTTCACATACTGCCTGGATCCCGCACATGCTGGATGGGGCTTCGCTGGGGCTTTGCTAGCTTGCACAGATTGGTTCCTGGAGGGCCACAGACCAATGCCAATCTCTGCTCTGAAGGTTGGACACCCCTGCTCTAGACAATTGTTTCATACCTTCATATAAAAATATTCTAAAGGACACCAAATGACTTTATTATCAATAAAAACAGCAGGTAATTTAGGTTTAACAAGGTTGCATTAAGTTAGAAACTAAGTGACAGAATCCTTATAATATATTGCCACCTACTGACCATATTGAATAAGATGTTATATACACATGTAATTATGCAATAAGAAAATACCTACATTTATTTTCTTATTTTTGTTCTTATTCATAGATTACTAATTCTGCTACTAGTTTTAAATATTTAGAGTTTTTATTAATACTTTTTTTCATTAGAATGCTATTATTTGTATTTGTGGTGCTATCATGAACTACTTTCTTAACATATTGTTTTTAGAAATATTTATACATTTTTATTGGAAAGTTTTAACTTTTAAACAGTTTTGTAAAATTGTATTCAGTGTTAATAACACAAAATATCAAACAATCTGATTACACCTGCGGCCAATGTTTCAATCTTCATTTTCCTGTTGTTTTCAATTGGCATATTAGTGAATTAAATTAATACTGTTTATGCTCTGGTTTTTAAAATGCATTTTATTAAGAAATAAGTGCTCCAGTGGTTCTAGAGCAAAAGAAGGCACAAATGTGCGCTTGAAGAAGAACTTTTGAAAAGGACAACTACAGAAAATACTTTGTGATAAGATGGATCCAGGAAAGCTACTCTTAAAAGGAAATAAATAAGGAAAACCTTTAAAACTTGGGGTATTTAGCTTTAGGGATCCCAGCCCCTGTATCAGATTGGAAGAAGACTGCAAATCAATCTAACCTAGGAAAAAGAAAGATTATATAAACTGGCATATGTTAGGACTATGCAAGTATTTGAAATGGATGTTTCTCTTAAAAGTTCAGCATAATTAGTTTGAAGGCTTTTTCTGGTTATCCAAATTGTGTATACAGTATGTACACAGATAACTCCTCCAATAAAACAACTAGACAACCAAGTTAAAGCTTCAAAGTAGACATGCTGAGTCTAAGTTCACTGCCTTGAGTTATGTATAAAAATAATAAAGGCATGTATATGGGGGGGGGGGAGATCTAAAAGAAAAAAAAAGTAAAACTTCAAGGACGGGAACTGCCCTGTGCCTTACGCATAGCAACTCTTTTTAATTGTCTATTAAGCCATAATATTTATTTTATTATTAATATTCCTATGGTGTTCTACTCCCCATGGCTCCAAGCCTCAATCACAGAAAAAGCAGAGAATTAAAAACAAAAGTATAATAATAAACAACATACAACACAATGGTACTGAATAATAGGGGTAAATAAAAAACAACCCCAAATGTTCTAGAATTAAGATTTTAATTCTTTACATTTAAGAAAGAGATAGTTCTTACATATGAGGCAAACTATTTGATAATATTATAGAATTAAACTATTTCTAATTGTTGAATTGCAATTTCCTGATGCTTGACTATAATGGCTGATTTTTTGGATAACTCAGTTAAGCAGCTTCTGTACAACAAACCTCTAATTCAGAAAAATAATAGGAAATGTATTTGTGTACATCAGATGAACATTATCTCAGTATAAGTGGTCATTGACTTTAATCATGAAAGCAGTGCTAAATAACACAAAAAAAGTGGGATTACATCAGAGATAAAGAATTTAAATCTGACTTGAAAACCTCTGGTGATGTCTTCAAAGACTCCCAGAATCACTGGGAGTTGGGCAGCAAATATATTTATACTAAAACATCAACACCAAAATCAGCGCCTGAACTAAAGAATGAGGTAGTGAATTTCATACTGTTGTAGGAAGATATCCATATCTGTGATTTTAAAAAAAAGTTTAATTTCAAATTTATGTTCTGTTAAAATAAAGGAAGCAGCATAATCTAAACAAATCCAATTTATTGAACAATTTTCAGAACATTCTATTATTATAAAAAAGGCTATCTTGCCTTATTCAAAACAATTACCACTTACCTGAGCAAGTTCTTTTTGTTCATTAACGAGCCTGCTGCAGCTAGCTATCATCTGGTCCAGCGCATAAAGCCTATCTTCCAGTCCCTTAATAGCCTTCATGTTCTGATTATCTAATTTGGCAATTGTCTGTCTACAGTCTGCCAAAAAAGGCTGTATAATTCTTGGATCAAGCTGAAAAACAAAAAGACAAATTTAATGACGAATCGCTTCTTATGGAAAGGAAATTATGGGGAAATTATTATCATGTGTGGGTAACAAACAATTAGATTCATAGTCTGACCGGTGAAAACTAAGTCCTGACCAAGGATCCAAGAATTTTTAAGGTAATGTCTAAGAATATAGGCAGTTCCAAGCAGGGTGGTCTTTTGTAAAAGTAGGGTATTCAAGTCCAAAAAAATTCAATATTTCCTGACATTGACAAAGCCCTTTAAATAGTACTGAGGATTCTAAGTAAGATTGGTACAACAACAGATTTCTTTTTCCGTAAGAGTTCAACTTTGATCCACAAATCCCGCTATTTCATAACTATCCAATTATTTTTAGTTAATCCTAGCATCACCCAGAATAGCAATATCAATGAACCAGACTGTCTTCTTTTCAATAACTATTATATCAGGCATGTTAGGTGCAAGGTGCCTGTCTGTTTGAAAGTTAAATTTCCATTAAGATCTCAACCTGCTCATTTTCCAAAATCTTCTCAATTTGATGATCCAATAGTTTTAACTACACTCAAATCCAAGCTTCTGGAAAAGTTTCCAATGAATTTGGACAACTCGGTCATGATGCTGCTTGTAGTCAGTTTGTGAAATTTTGCGGTAGCCACTGAACAAAATGGTAAATTGTTTCATCCTTTTTACTACAAAGGCAACATTAGCTATTGTAACATTTGAATTTTTGCCTTCATGAAATTAGTTGTCAAGAAGTTTTTATTAGCTTTTCCTTTATATCCTTCAAATATTAATCATGCATTGGCTTTTTCTTCCAATTAACAAATTGGTTTTCAATTGTTTCTTTTCTATATTCAGACTTCACCTTTATTATTTTCAAAAGTTTTTCCTGATCGACTGCCTTCATCAAAGATTCTTGGCTTTTCTTAATGTAGTCATTTAGGCCATGTTTTCTTCCTCCAGTTTGTTTAATCTCTACAAATCCTCTATTCATTTTAGCACTTCACATACAACCAATCAATACTACTTTTTGGGTGCAAAGCATGGTGAATTGTCATTAGTTTTCCTGTTTATCAAATTATCAAATTCTATCTGGGTCCAATCAACTATTCCTGCTGCATATCAAATAGTAGGGACTATTCAGGTATTAATTGCTTTAATGATATGTTCATCATTTAGCTTTGTTTTCAGAATTTTCAGAACTCATTGATTCTCTGTAGCACCTGAGCTCATTACAGGGAGATTAAACTTGAAAATATGGAGGAATTTCCTGACAGTGAGAACTATTGATCAACAGAACAGCTTGCCTCCTGGAATTGTGGATGTTCCATTGTTGGGAATTTACAAGATAACCATTTGTTCGGGATGGTATAAGCCCTTGGCAGAGGCTGGAGTAGAAGACCTCCAAGATTCCTTCCAGCCTTATGATACTACTATATTTAGTAGATGTATTTTGACTTGATTTTGTAATACATTGGAAGCATCCAAATCCCCAAAATATTTGTAGCCTTCTTTGGGTACCACTGCTGTTACCAAATCTTCATTGTTAAGCTGTATTCCATCATCTTCAACTATTTTTCTGCCATTATGGCTATAGTTGCACACTTGATGCCAAATTGATGGTAAAATTGACCTTCATTTCTTAAGCAGAAGATATTTTCCTTCCCTCCTTTTCCACTAGAGCACAATAAAACATTGAAAAATGGCTTCTACAAGATAGTCCAAAGGGAGTGCCATATACAGAAACCTATTATAAAAGTTGCAGGAGGGTAGAACTGGATTTAATGAGATTTATATTATGAAATGGTCTTAAAAGCGCAGCTTTAGTAAACTATTTAAGTCTTGGTGTATTTACAGAAATTAGTTCTTTTAAACCATACAGTCCTAGTTTCTTTCAAAACAAATCTCTAACAGTGTCTTATTCTGAATTTTTATTCAAAGCAAATGTCTATGTCATGCCCATATATTAACATGTTAATATTTAATATTATTAATCTACCTCATCTAATGAAACAGACTGAAATTTGAAGTTGCCACTTACAATACCATCTCTTAATCCATAAATTAATTCAGTCCAGTAGCTATTTAAAATATTTAAAGGACAGCACAGATCAATTCAAAATCATTTGTATTTTTATAGTAGTCCTGGATATCTTTATGCAATTCAATTTACTACATTCTGCTGTCGAAACACTTATTTTTCAATAATAATTTTAGCATGCTGAATTCTTCTATCAAGAGATATTCCTGGGGCACTTACAGAGCAAAACATGACTAACTTAAGGTAGTCAGGTATTCCTTCCAATGACTGGATAAATGGTATTCCCTGAAAACCATGTGCATTTGAAGGACAGAATGCATATTAAAAAAAAAACCATGAATGCATCTTTAAAAAATAAAGGGCAACCTCCTCAATGGTGAGAGCTGTAAGCCAACTGGATGACTTTGGGCCAGTCACACTCTAAGGATGTTCACCATCTTGTCTCTCTATATACATATATTTTTTAAAATTTTTAGTGCTCTTTCTTTCAAAGATAGTTTAAGAGGGGAGAGGGGATCTTTAGAACATCCAAAATACTGCTTGCATTAAACATAGCAATTGATAAAAATTAGGAACTGTTTTGATCAGTTTCAACCAATACAGTTAGGAAACGTCTCAATGTTTTATCTCCCTACACACTGGAAGGAAGAAGGGAAGGGAAAATTAAATTTCGCTTAACATTAATTTAAATCCTATCATATTACATGTTAAGCAAACAACTAGACAGTCACAAAAATTATATTCAAATTGCTAGAATCAATACTAGAACAATAATTCATCATGTCAATAAAAATTAACAAAAATCACATTTGGGAAAATATGATGTTTTTAAGGTTCTGGAGAACTTATAGGTCATGGAATCTAAAAAAATAGTTACTACTACTAGATATAAAATTAATTACAATTATATACTGGTTAGCATTCCTATATGACATACAAAGTGGTTTAGGGCAAAATCTGGAATAAACATTTAAAATACAGAAGTACATGGGAAGACGTAATTGTCAAATAATAAACCAGATGTTTATTACCAATATACTTGTAGACATCAATGTCAGATGCCACACAATTGTAGAACATATATTACTAAGATCAACTTGCATCTATGTGATAGAATATAAATTTTCAGAAACAGATTAAATGCATCAATCACAAATTTGTTACTGTACCTTTACCAACTATTATGCTGATTAGGGCTATGAGTTTTAAAATTAATGTTTGAACTTCACCAGTCTGAGAAAGATATATCCCACTACTTTTCCCAAGGATTCAAAGATCAAACCTACACATTTTGCATTTTCTTTGCTTGGAAGCCCATATTTTTGGTGCTGTGTACTTATTATATCAGTTGATGGTGGTTGAAGCTTGAATGGGAAGTGAGATTAAGTCAATTGCTACATGAATAATCTAAACTAGGGGAGTCAGCTTCATTTTTTCATATTATTGATAAGACTAAAATAGACTAATATGCAATTAATCAGAGAACCAGACAGTTTTCTAGTTCAGATAAGTTATTCACTTGAAATTTTTTTGTCAATCGCCTTTTTTAACCAGCATGGAAATTCAAAATATCAGCCATTTAGCAGGCTAGTAAGAAAAAGATCTTTTATTATCAACTTTGGAAATGAAGGAAATCAATGGAGAGGCAAACAAAATAAAATAACTTGGTGGAAGAGTGGAGAGGTCTGACAGCACCATTGATAAGCCTTCAGAGAATTTTTTCTCATCTAGGGCTATAAAGTGACTAATATAATATAGGTAGCCTTCAACTTATGATCACAATTGAGTCCAAAATTTTCATTGCTAGCAAGTTTTTTTTAGTTTTGCCCCATTTTACAACCATTCTTGCCACAGTTAAGTGAATCATAAATACATGCCATTTGCCAAGCATCTGAATTTTGATTTGACCACAGAGATGCTGCACTTGGTCACAAGTGTGAAAAACAGTCATAAGTCACTTTTTTCAGTGCCATTGTAACTTGGAACTGTAGCTAAATGAATGGTTGTAAGTTGAGGACTACCTATATAAAAACACTCACACCCTTACCTTGAACATTTGACACTGCTTTAGTTGTTAAGATAATGGTATGTATTAAATTTTTCTGGAAAAAATATGCAAAGTAGCATATCATATAAATATGAAAAAACCTTATGTACCCCCAAAATAATTCTATTGGGAGATAATGCCTGGGAAAAGAGGTCATGCACAAAAAACATCGTCCTCTTCCACCAGTAAGAATCTATGTTGAATTGCAATTATTATCTTTAAACCAACATCAAAAGGCCACTTTAGCTCTAACATCCTGTATGTTACTTACAAGAAGAGTTATACAAGAGAGAAAATAATAATTCAAAGGGTTATAAAACAGAACACAATGACATTTTAAAAAACAGTAACTTACTCTGCTCATGGAATCAAAACATTTCCTGACCAAGGACTCAACATCATTAGGTCTATCTTGAACATTTATCCAGTCTAAAAGTGAAACATTAAAAGAAGGCAAATCATTCTCATTTAGCTCCATTGAAACATCTCTGTCTTGGACTGCATATTGACTAGCTTCTCTATTTTCATTCACTTTTTCAAAATCTGGATCATCTGAGGTTGGATGTTCCACCGACTTGCAAAATGATGCTATCAATAATTGTTTGTTCATTTTAAGTGTATCAGGAGAAAGCATAACTTCAGCCGACTTCTCATTTTCAGTGTCTTCGCTTTCTGTTCCTCCATGGTCAGTGGAAGAATCCATTCGTTCCAAACACTCCCTGTAACTATGTCTAGTTAGGCACTCCAGCAATGGGATCTTGGCCATAATAGAAACAGCAGCCCCTAAGCTTGGAAAAATAAATAAACAAATAATGTTAAGTATAAATAAACAAAGATGATGCTTTTCAGTGATTTCACTATGTTACCTTAATTCTTCTAATTTTATCCAAATGCTTTATCAGACAATGAAATATTAAATGTGTTTTGACTTAATAATCTCTTCACTACAACTAAAAATTTTAATGTACTGGTGTACTTTAAAAGAGTTTTATCAAATAATCTGAAATGTTTAACAAATTTAAAGTAAGAAATCAGATAGGTAAAAATTAATATTTTGCACTATTTTATCAATGTTATATATTTTATGTGAATCTGCCATTGAGTCAGTGTTGACTTCTGATGACTGCCTGGACAAGTCCCCACAATTTTGTTGGCAAGATTTTGGAAGATGTTTGCTGTTGCCTAAGAGAAAATGACTGAGAGAAAATGATTGACTCAAAATCACCCAGCTGGATTTGTGCCTAAGACTGGACTAGAACTCATACAGGTAGTCCATTTGTTTAGTGACTTATGGCCATTTTTCAACTTATGAATTCAGCATCCCCATGGTCATGTGATCAAAATTCTGATGCTTAGCAACTTGTTCATTTGTATGACAGTTGCAATGTCCCAGGGTCATGTAATCCCCTTCTGACAGAAAAAGTCAATGAGGAAGCCAGATTCACTTAACAACTGTGCTACTAATTTAACAACTGCAGTGATTCACTTAACAACAACATGGCAAGAAAAGTCATAAAATAGGGCAAAACTGATGGGGCAATCACTGTACCAAAATGACTTTCAAAGTTACATATATAACAACATTAATTATACAGCAATACTGTTTTCTTCCAAATTTTGAATGGAAAGTCTGAATATAAATTGTATCTGAAGATTAGCTTTCCAAACATTCAAACACGTAGTCTGCAATTATTTATCATCATCATCATCATATTAAATAATGAAGCCTTAAAACCTATTGAACTGTATGGGATCTTTCCTTATTAAAAAAGGCTATCATAATTTGTATTATGCTTTAATGCTATGCAACTGATCACATAAATGCTTTCCAAATTAAGTATTAGTACACAAATAATAAGCCAGTAAATGAAATCCACTGCAAATATATTTGCAGTCATCTATTTTTTGGGTAATATACCAATGACTATGTTCCACTGAGTTCAGAGGAATCTGGTCTTTTACAAGTGCAAACGAACATATGATCACATTTTCAGAATTCCTGAATAATAGAAGTACAATCACTCACTGCTTTCCTCTTAATTGCTATTAAATCTCAAACACAAGAATTAATGTACTGAATAAAGTCAAAACAAATGTACAAACTCATAAAAGCTTAGTTTTCAATAGCAATAGCTTCTTACTGAAAAGTCTAAATGCAAACTTACTGTGTAAGTTTCAGTTTAATATCATCTATGGATTGCAGGTAACTTGAATATGCATTTTCAAATTTGAAAAGCAATTTTTGATAAGAATATGTACAATCTTCCAAATTTGCCATTATAGCAGCCCAGCCTTGGTGCTGAAGATGTTCATCATGAACGAGGCCTTCACAGAAGGAGCAAAGTTTTTTGGCTATTTCATACATTTCCTGTATAAAAAAATATGTTAAATATCAATAGCCTATATTTTCTAGTTAAAACATGTAAACATAACATACATTTTTCCAAGGAAAAAAATATGGAACATAAAAGAATGTAACTCAAGAAAAATATGAAGTCTTGTATGACAAGAAATGCCCTTGAAAACATTTTGTGAATAATAGTTTTAAACCTTCAGGAGAGATAATCCAACTAATATTTTTCAGTAAATCTTCTCAGAAGAAATGTCTATATGACACTAGCAATACTAGTGTTCTCATTTTTCTGCAGTATCCTTTGTCTTTTCTGTAGATAAAAAGAAAAGCAATGTTCATATGCTGATGTCTTTCATTAAACTTTCCCTCCATACGAGCAATTTCAATCTCAGCTAATTTTCAGGTTAGATAACTATTTTAATTTCTTTGTCTTTCTCATCCATTTTGTCTTTCCATTACAGGTAATCCTAAGGTTACAATCATTCATTCAGCGACTGTTCAAAGATACAAGGGCACTGAATGCATCCTCGTTGCAGTGTCCCTGTGGCAACAAGATCACCAATTCTGATATTGCTTGCCAGCTTCCCTTAAACAAAGTCATTCGGAAAGCTGGCAGGAAATTAGAACTCACAGTCACATGAGGTCCACACTTAACAACCTGGGTGGTCCTTGCTTAACAATGGCAACCAGGACTGCCAAAATTGCAATTGTTGAGCAGTACAGAGCCATAACATTGTCCTTTATAACCCCATTGCTTAGTGATAGCAATTCCGATCCCAACTGCCATCATAAGCTGAAAACTACTCACACCTACCTTTTAGCCTGGGTTTATTTGGGGGTATTTCTGATTTTGAAGAGGATCAAATTAATTCAATAAATGTATTTATATTACATGCAGTCCCTGACTTATAATGGTAATTTGAGTCAGAATTCCATCGCTAAGTGCTGTGGTTATAAAACACACCTGCATTGGTTAGCGTTAGCAATCCTGGAAAATCCAATTGCCATAGTTAACTGAATCACATGGTCAGTAGGCAAGCAACTTCCTGCAGCTTCCCATATCGAAGTCAGTGGAGAAGCCAGCAGGATATTGCAGTTCCTAGGCCAGCAGCTGGTAAGTGGCTGCTGCTGGCTGGGGAAAGAGCACAAGGAGATGCACAAGACTGGAAAAAAACTTATCTACGAGACCTTGACATTTATAACAGATGTCCAAGAGAAGACTCAAAGCTGAGTTTTGTTTTTGGTTTATAAATCTCTACAGTTTTGTTTTTTGAAACTGGCCTTTTTATCTACCCATTCGTAAGTACTTTGAAGAATTTGGCTTGGATTTTTTTTTATATTGCCAGGCAGCAGCAATGACCTGGATGAAGGAATGGGTGGAACTAAGGAATACAAGATTACTGACTTTGGAAGGACATGATTTGCAACTAGGATGGCATGCTTTTTTATGGTATGGGAGAAGTAAGATACATACATATTTTCACAGACATTACATAAGAAATGCATTGCTAATGGCCTGGGAGAAGATTAGAGATAAATACTATATGAAAATTTTATCATGGTTATCAACAATGGAGGCTTTAATACACCCAAATACTTTTAATATTAGAAATATTATTAGGTATAGGGACTTGTTAACAGACAGGGGGGAGCTGAAGCAGAAACAAGATTTGGAAGACCAGGGGATTGAGTTAGATTGGTATATGTATCTGCAAGCAAGATATCAGAAAGATGTTAAACTTTATGGTTTCTATTTAGAAAAGACTGAGCTTGACAGGATCCTCACAGGAACAGAGGATAAATTAATCAAAAAAATGTATAATTTTTTGTTGGGGGTTGAGTTAGAACAAGTAAAGGAAATTATGATAGCTTGGGCTAAAAATTTTGGATATTCAATAGACCTAGACAAATGGCAACAGCTATGGGAGAGGAATTATAAATTAACAATGTCCACTGCATATAAAGAAAATCAATATAAAATGTTTTATAGATGGCATATGCCATCTGAGAAACTGGCGAAAATGTTTAAAGAAAAATCAGCTAAATGTTGGAAATGTCATCAGCTACCACGATCTTATTATCATATGTGGTGGACATGTCCAGAAGCCAAAAACTATTGGGAGAAAATAAAAGGCTGGATAGAAGAAATAACCCAATATTGATCTAAAACCTGAGTTGTTTTTATTGGGGATCCTACCAGAGAAAATTAGTAAAGGTAATATTTATCTGATTATATGTGTAATTACAGCAGCAAGAATAGTTTTTGCGCAAAATTGGAAAGCAGAGAAAACACCTCTGGAAGAAGAAATTATTAGAAAAATGTTAGATCGTGCAGAAATGAATATATTAACTTTGATGATTAAAGAAAGAGAGGATTCAGAATACTTTAAGACTTGGGACAACTTTTACTATTGGTTAGAAGAAAGATACAGATAAGTAATGGATAATTATGTAAGAAAATGATAATAATGTGTTTGTGGAAAAATGGTAATTCAAATTGAAATGAAGAAAGAAGAAACAGCAGAATAATGGAGCCAGGAAGAAAACACCAAGACGTCACATGGAAGGAATTGTTGATGTTTTAAATGTATGTTTGTTTATAAAATCAAAAACTTTATTAAAAAAAAAGGAGGTGCACAAGAGCGAATAAGAATATGCTTGGGGGGAGGTAAGTGGCAGACACAGTGCAAATACAGAGAGGCTGGGATACGGTGTTTGGGTGGTAGAAACTTACTCCAACCACTTGCAATCTTCCCTGTCAATATCAGCCTTACCAGGTAGACCAGAGGGAAAACACAATCAGATAAGTTAATTCTGTTTTACTGTAAAGCTACAATAACAGAAGCTTGCAAATCTGAAAGCACACACCTCCCATTGTCTCCTTTACAGCCTGAGAAGCTAGAGAAGGCCCCTTCTGAGTCTGTATGCATTCTCTTAGCTGACAGTTCCCTAGGCAGCGTTTCTTTGCCTCATCTCTCCAAGTCTTTCTCACATACCCTTACAATTGGTTTCTCCACTAATTTCCTTGGGAAACCAGCAGGGATCATAGGATTGTGGAGCACTAGTCATAGGTGTGAACTAGAAGCCAACGGCCCATGTCGCAATCATGTGATAATGGGGGTATTGGGACAGCTGGAACCCCTAGGACTGATTGCAACCACCATTTCTTCAGCATATCAAAATTTTGAACAATCACTGAACGAATGATTGTAGGTCAAGAACTACCTCTAATAGAAAACAAATCGGTGATTAGGAAAAACAGCCTGTTCCTAATATATAATTTGGGGAAAGGGATGATTTAACAGCATTCCCAAGTGTCTTTCACAGTTTTAGTTCCAAAGAGAAATATTCAAGAATATTGTTAAAATTATCCCCTTTCCCAAATTATATATTAGGAACAGGCTGCTTTTCTTTATCACTGATTTGTGTTTCTATTAAAATTACCCCTGGAATAAACAGAAACATGCTGTTAACAAACAAACAAACAAAATCCCTGTATCTGTAATGGGAATTTTATCCCTTAGCATAAATTTAGATTTCTGGTAAAACATATGTTCCTTTCATAAGCACCAGTGCTATAATAATTTATATATGTGAAACGAACATTGTTTCAAAATAATAATGTGACTATCCATGTTTATTTTGCTGCCATCCCTGACAATTTTTTTCTATTAAATATGAAAATTCATTACATAATTTCAGTTATTCATAGAAATATTGAATCTGTAAGGTCAGCAAAAAAATAAAATCCATATAGAAAAATGTCTCAGCAGCTTTCTTTCTTTTACTAACATTGAATATTATGACAACAAAGATAACAAGTTCATTTTTGAATTATTGCCATGTTCTTATCCTAGATTATTAAAAGGGAGAAACAAAATAATGTGGATATTTAGGAAACTATATTGAATCACTGCTTTATTGATTATTGTTTCCCAATTATCACAGGTAAGGTACTCCGCTATTATCTAATATTTGACATGTCTCACTTGAAATGCCAAAAACTGAAAAATACTTACTCTATTATTTCCATTATTAGCTGCTATTTAAATTTCTATTTTTAGATATAGTGCTGGGGAGCTCTTCCTGAAAGAATTGAATTCCTTAGTGCCAAAAGTTTCTTTATCTACTTGATGAAGAAAAGATGTATGGAATCTAGGTATCTTAATGCACAGCCAAGTTTCTTTATTCTGCAAACACAATTAAGGTGTTCACACAACTCAAGAACCTGCCTCTCCCATAGCAAAGAGTACATTTGCTTCTATGCTGATCTTTACCATAGTCTCCCTCACATCCTGGACATAAATTGCTTCAACTTCTACCCTCAAAACGATGCTATAGAGCACTGCACACCAGACCAACTAGACACAAGAACAGTTTCTTCCCGAACGCCATCACTCTGCTAAACAAATAATTCCCTCAACACTGTCAAACTATTCACTAAATCTGCACTACTATTGATCTTCTCATCATTCCCATCACCCATCTCCTTCCACTTATGACTGTAACTTTGTTGTTTATATCCTTACGATTTATACTGCTATTGTTTCCTGACTGCTTCTTTGTACCCTGTGTCTATCATTAAGTGTTGCATTATTAAGGGTTAAATTTGTACCTATGACTATCATTAAGTGTTGTAAGTATTGTTGTACTTTGATGAAGGTATCCTTTCTTTTATGTACATTGACACATATGCACCAAGACAAATTCTTTGTGTGTCCAATCACACTTGGCCAATTAAAAAATTCTATTCTATTCTATTCTATTCTATTCTATTCTATTCTGTTCTATTCTATTCTACTCTCCCTCTTTAAAATGAGTAATATGTGCAAATTTACAAGTGGGTTTCCATTCAAAGAAAAGAAAAACATTTTTTAAAAACCTTAAGAAAAAAATGGATTTAGTAAGGGCTTTAATAAATAAAGCCTTCATTACAGTAGCTATACTTAAATATTCCAAGTATATTACTGGGCTTGTGCACTTCTGAACCATCTATGCCTTTTCTACATCAAACCAAGGATGCTTCATGTGTCGACTTCAACTCCCAGAATACTGAACAATGTCCATGCTTCGTCTAGAATTCCGATAGATGAATTTCACATTTTTGGAACATATCCAATTTGGGTAGATTATCTATCTTTGCCTTTTCCCACAAAGTTCATTCTAATATTTAATACTTTAGTCTGTATTTATTTCTGAAACAAAATTAATCTGATAATTATTAACATGGGATTTTGTTTTTGTTCTTTCACATTTGTGTTAATGTTTTGTATATTGATGTATACTTTAATTCAATTAAAGTATACATAAAGATACAAAATATATTAACATAAAGATGAAACGATAAAAATATCTGGATTTACAAATGATTTTACAATATTTTAGATTGTGTTTTACTGAATCTAATTTTCTGTCACAAAACTGCATAAACGTTGTTCAAGGTTTTAAGTCACTTACCACAGCAAGTATGTTCATGAATTAAAGTTTACATCAATATACAAAACATATTAACATAAAGATGAAAGAACAAAATAATGTGGATTACAAATGATTTCACAATATTCAATTGTGTTTTATTGAATATTTCTGTCACAAAATTGCATAAAAGTACTTAAAGATTTTAAGATTTTAAGTTGCTTACCACAGCAAGCTGTGTCCGTGAAGCTACTGTGTGAAAAACTGCAGGCATCATAAGGGATTCTTCAACTTTTATTTCCATCTCATTTTCTGCTAAAAATGTTGTTTTAGGTATAGCTGGAGGACGTTCACACAAGATCATTTCTTTATTGAAGAGGAAAATTGGGTTTGTATCCTGTATTAAATAAAACCAGTTATTTCAACTTTCTTTTCATTATTGAATAATTTAAATATTTTAAAAAATTATCTGAATATTTACCGTTCCAGCACTGTAACTACAGACTTTTCTGTCAGCTGCCATACATTCACCTCCATTGACAACCAGTACCTGATATTGAATGGCTATCCTGTATTTGTTTTGGATTGCTTGTTTAAGATCAGCCACACTAATAAAACAATAGAAAAGACAGTGTGTGCATCAAATGGTTTTGTAAAAGTCAAGGATTTTTAGCCCCTATTTAAAGTTTGAGGAAAAATGTCAATTTTCACTTTGCCAACCTTTATTTGTAAGCAGCAATAATTACACTTTTGGGATCATGCAAAGTTTATCCAGAATCTATAACAATAGAGATATAATATTCTATATTACCACTATTATTATAAAAATATAGTTCATGTGCTATGTTTTACCAAAAAAATTAACAAAAGAGGAAGATATTTTCTTCCTCTTTGGTTAAAAAAATAACTTAAATTAAATAAAATAAATAAATAAATAAATAATTAACCAAAGAGGAAGGAAAATCAAGAGAGAGGTTTTCTAGCAAAGATTCAAATATGTTTCCATGTAACTACATTAGTGAAAGGCTTATTCCAAACACCACAGAGAAGTTACAGATGTATTTTAATAATGGTTCTGCTTCAATTCTTAATTTTAAAGTTTGCAACACTTAAAGACAGATGGTTATTCTAACAAAAGGTTACATTTAGAAGATTTTTTTTTAAAAAATGCCTTACTTCTGTACTGCAAGTTCTGTATCAAAGGTAAGGGTAGTTCCAGTGTTGACCAGAAATACATATAACTTCATGGTGACTTCTTTAGGTTTCTGAAACTTATACCTTTGACTTTGCTATTATTATTTTGAAACTGCAAAAAACAAAAACAAAAACCTAACTCCATAACAGTATTAGTCATAAATACTGAAATTATCTAAATCATTTAGCTCTGTTCAGATGTTATTCATGCATAATTACACGACAAATATAAAAGAAACAGAAACAACACATATCAGTCTTGCTGTCCCTATATGGAGCAGGAGGTAGTCTCCAGTCTCCATTCATGAAGAGTTTTATTTATGTTCAAATAAATAACAACAGAAACCTACTGCAGGTGGTATAGACTGCATTCCCTTTTGTCGTTTCTCTTTCAACCCTCCAAGTGATAGGCTGCATTGAGCTGAGGATAGTGCCTAGTCCGAAGTCACCCAGTGAGTTTTTATACCTAAAAGTGGACTTGAACCAGGTTCTTCCAAAATCTAATTCAACCACAATTCAGCCTGGAATTTAGGTTGTAAGTTATTGCAGTCATTAAGTGGGTAACCATGTAACCTGACTCAAGTTTACCACCGCATCCTAGCTTCCCAGGTCTGGACTTTAAGCAACCACACAGATGTAAAGAACTACCTACTGAAACAGTGGCGGGAGGCACGAAGGGGGAAGTTATCTCCTTTCCATGCACAGAAGGGAACTGTAACACTTGGCTGGAAAAAAGAAGCTTGAATCTTTGTGATTCAAGCTTTCTTTTCTCCACCCCAATGTTGCAGTTTCTCTTCTGCCTGCTGGAGACACTCCGTCCCAGACAGGAGGAAATCAATCCATTAGGCAGTGCTTTTGCTCTCAAACAGGCTGGGTAAAGAAATCCCTTTGTGAGGGACATTCTTCACCCAGCCTTTTTGAGAGCAAAAGCAATCCCTACCAGAGAAACTCTGCTCCTGCCTGGGTAGAAATCAATCCAACAAGCACTGTTTTAGATTTCAAGGAGGCTGGCTTAAAAAAGACCGTCCCAAAATCCAACTAGAAATCCAAGTTTGGATTTCAGGATGGATCTCTTTCAACTAGCCCCCATGTGGCGGTGACTTGCGGCCTTCCCTGTTGACTTATTGGGGAAGCTGGCAGAAAGTATTGCTAATGGCAACCATATGATCGCAGGGTGTTTGGCAACCTGTCTTTAGTAGAGGGGTTGACAAACACTCAGATTGCAATTACGTTGCAATTACGTGACTAAAGGGATGCTGCAACAGCCATAAATTTGACCGCGGCTCGTAAATCCCTTCGTTCCCTTCGTTCAGCGCCATCGTAATTTCAAATCTAAAATTAAGATAAAAAGAGAATTATACCTAATGCTATTTATTTCTCAGAATATAGAAAAAAATGAAACTACTACTGAATATAATGTTAGAATCTCATTATCTCCATCTGGAGATTTTTGTTGCCCATAGTTTAATGTATAGTCAATAATACTCTAAATGGGCTCACTGACCAGAGGCAATGTAACTCAATGGAAAACAAACCTTTTATCCCAGATCAATTACTGAAACAAAAATAGGGCTTAGCCTAGAACTTTGTTATTCATGGTTTGATCACCTAAGTGCCCTAATTTAAATATACTTCATTACAGAATGTGATTAAGGATCAATCAACAGTGCTGGGCAGGAATTTTAATTGCATTTAGAATTGCATTCCCTACAATAATACTAGTAGTTTGCCATTTGAATGAATCATTGATAATTACATTTTTGCATTGGAGGTTCTGGAGATACTGGGTTTTACTTCAGTAAAGCTATACGAAAGTAACCCTTTCAGGGAGCAAACTGTTCACTTCACAGACTCATTCTAAGTGGTTATATACAATACATCCTTCAAATCACACTGTAGCAGCTTAAGCACTTATCATCAATATTCACTCTTTCCTCCTCCACCACCAAAAGGAATATTGTTATCTCTCACTGACAGAGTTTCCCTATAATTAGATCTTCATCTGATGCTATGCCAGTGTACCAAATAAAAGTTGTCATTATTTCTAAACATTTTTGTCTGTGTGCATTCTTGTTCCCCAATAATCACTCTATAATTCAGGCAAAATGTAATGTTTTCTAGTTACAATAATTAGCAAACTGTAAGGGAATGCTGGTATATGTTGACCAGAAACACTGCTAAAATTTAACTGCCAGAGTAAGTAATTATCATAAAATTATATTAAAAGGATAAAAAAATTCCACAAAATTAAACCTTAACATAGTAGTGGGAGTTATTATGAGACTATATGAATCTTAGATTGAAAGCAAGACAGAATATTTACCTTCAGGAACTGCATGGAGGTATCCCTGCCTTTATAAATAGCCGGACTGCTAAAAAAAGTATTTTCCTCATTAGACTTTGGCAAATGTTTCTTATCAAATATGGAGCACGAAATACCTAACAGTGAAAAACAGAAATTGTGAATATATATGCAAGAGAAAACTAGTTAATAATTTCATTTCAGTCAGTGACAACCCTATATATCTTTATTTAGAGAACTGTGACATATAAAATGGAACAATACAGATATTCATTTAGTGAAAATTGGATTGGGCAACTCTTACACCTCAGCAAAGTGGTCACTAAATAGAAAATCATGTGACCACAACTATGATTTCCCCCTCCTCAGCACTAGGATAGCAGCTAGCTTGAAACTTATAAGACTAATCAGTCACAACTTGGACTTTTTTGCCTCCAAACCATTTCCTTGTCCTTTGAATGCTCATCTGACACTGGGATAAACAACAAAAAGGGAATTAATACTTGCATTTACATTCACTGGAGAGGAAGGTATTGCAAGAGAGTAAGTAGGCCCACAATGGAAAATGTACATTGAAAGCAATGTGCTCCTGCCAGCAGCCACAAGTGTGCTACTCAAATACCCATTCTGTACCTGCTTCTTCTCTTGTAATCTCGTCCTCTGCAATCTTTCCACTCTGAGTGAGGTATGGAATTGATCAGGAATAGGAGAGATTGCCGACAGAAAGACAATAGCAAGGAGTGAAAAAAAAAGGCCAGGCACAGGGCAAAGCTTATTATCATGATGATCATGTAATTGAGGAACACCATGAAGATCATAAATGTGGGCACTGGTGTAAAGGGTTTTTTCCCCCCAGCACCATTGTAACCTTGAATGATCTTTGAATGAGATGGGTGGGAATTGAGGACTACTTCTACTCTGTAATTATTGTACAGAATACTTACATTATACCTTAAATAAAGATTAGATTACATTAGAGAAAAGAACAGTAAAAGACTGATAAATGCCAACACTGAAAATGCCATTTAAACAGCACAGCTGTAACCACAAATAGATTTTGTAAATAAGTACACCCCCATACAACTATCAATGCTGGTACTCTGTTGCTCAGATATATTCAGGAAAAAAGTTTTAGTCCATGGATTCAGAAATAACATAACTAACCTAAAGCGGTTCCATAACAGAAACACAGATATGTTTCTACACTGCTGTTTATGTGTAGAATATGTATGAAAATTACTGATACATTTTCTAATAATTAAAGCTTTTGGTGTTAAAATGCTCTGGTATTTTGTATTGTTTAATTTTTGTGATATAATTTTGTGATATAATGGTGTATAATTAAAATAAAATTTCAGGAATGATTTAGAAGATACTTGAGCTACCTTAATGAAAGTGATACATACTTGTGTTTCTTTGTTTTATATATATGCTTATATATGTTTATGTATACATACACACACATTATGGCATCATGCTTCAATAAACTGGCATTCTGTAACTGCTAGTTCTATCAATATACATATCTGAAATAAAGGATTTTGTAAGTTTTGTACAAGTAGATTTATTTAGCTTTTTAAGCTAACAGGTTGGTCAATCTGGCCTAAGTAAGTTAGTTTCAAGCATTTTGATGAAGATGAATATCTCTTAAGCAAGTAATGACACTGACAAATGGTTGATGAATCTCCAAAGATACAGTAGGAAGTTTCATAGCAAGAGTGCCATTACCAAGAAGCAAAGATGCAGTTTTTCTGGAAAAGTCTGAAATGAGAATTTCCAAAGAAAAAGTGCATGAATACAATTAGCATATTATTCATGTCAAATCCTGTCTAATTTTCTGTAGCTTCTAATAGTTTCTTCTTCCTTCTTCTATCTCTCAGCCATTGGGACCAGTTAGGGGTAGCCATAAAATCCCTACTTTTCAACTTTTTAAAATAAACATCTGAAAAGCAAATTGTACAACTTTGAAACCACCAAACCTGACTGAAATGGATTTTTTTTCAAGCCACATCTTTAGAAGAAAGGTCTTGCTTCACACAAGTAATCCCCACTTATCAAAGATTGGGTCAGTGGTTCCACTTATGCTGAGCAACAGCCCTCCTCTGGAGATCTACTCCAGTACTCACTTAGAAAGATATTCAAACAAACTCAAAATTAAGAACATTCTTCTCAGGCCACTAATTGATTTTATTTTTCTTAACTGCAAAAACCAAAGCACTGTAGGAATGCTTCATGAAAAATATGATTTCAGGTTAATTTCTAATTTGGGAATATATATTTTTAACCAAAATGTACAACAAGACACCACATATGTATGTCTTTTTCTTCTTTGCAATTAGATACAACCCCTTTGTACAGAATCACTAAATACATACTGAAAGCCAAAGCAATTATTCTAATGAGAAAGAAACTAGGGGCCTCAAAGAAGTGGCTCTAGAACTTGAGGGCTGCATCAGGGTTGTGTTTGACCTTAAGTGGCCGGGGTAGGTGTGGCCAGGGTGGGCACGACCAGCTCGACATCATTCGTGTCAGGGATGCCTAGGGCAGCCTGTGCACTCTGACAGAGAAAACAGGCTCCCGAGCTCCATTTTTGACTGTGATGGTCTCCTGCAACCCTCTGCCAGTGAAAGCGGAGGTCCATTTTCATTGGCAGAAGCACTGTGAGCCAGTCCTTCACTGTTTTCAGGGCGGCCCTGTGGGCCAGATCTAAGCACCCCTCCGGGGAAGATCCAGGCCACGGCCCTTGAGTTTGACACCCCTGCTCTAGAATGATCTCTCCAAACATGCTGAGGATCAGCAGCAACTTCTATAAATAATAAAGGGATATAAGAAAACAAACAGTACAGTAATCTGAATAGCTATGACCATGTTACCACAAACCAACACTTGATTTTATTGAAAGCATGAAGATGATCAAAGAAACTTTGCTACAGGAAAATTATACATTCTCTTTATTGCTTATTAACATCATAATACTATTGTGCTTCTTCCTTTTTACACAAAAAATATTTGTGTGAAAGTAGAACAATGACATAGAAAGAAATTTACAATTTAGAGACAAAAGCATTAAAATCATTTATAAAGCTTAGACCAGGCCAAGATCAAATCAATTCAAATTGTTAAAAAAAGTTTGGGTATTTTATTTAGAGCCACTGAATTAATTTGAAAAACAGACAAGATAATTAAAAAAATAAAGATGGGAACAATGTTTGCACCTTTTCCAAACAGGCAAAAAGGCAAATCCAGAAAACTAGAGCAGTCCACATAATACAGGTAGTCCTCGACTTACAACCATTCGTTTAATGACCATTTGAAGTTAAATAGCACCGAAAAAGTGACTCATGACCATTTTTCACGCTTATGAAAATTGCAGCATCTCCATTATCAAAATTTGGGCACTTGGCAACTGGCATTTAGTTATAACAGTTGCAGTGTCCCAGGTGATGTGATCACCTTTTGAGACCTTCTGACAAGCAAAGTTTATGGGGAAGCCAGATTCATTGAACAACTGTGTTATTAACAACTGCAGTGACTCACTTAATAACTATGGGAAGAAAAGTAAAATGGGGTAAAAGTCACTTAACTGTCTTGCTTAACAAAAGAAATTTTGGGCTCAGTTGTGGTCACAAGTTGTGGACTACTTGTATTAAGAGCAGGTCATGTAGGCCAGATTCATATTTCTGTTTGCATGCTTATAAACATATACAGCATACATGCTTACTATTATTCAATATGGTAGATCGTAAGAACACAGTGTACATTTTTTCAGCATCTATCTGACATTCTATTCATGTTGAAAAGATAGTAAATATGTAATTGTGTATATACTACTTTTAGATAATTTATTCACTGGTTAACTACAAATGCATGTCCTGCACAACTGCAGCAATTTTTAATCTGATCTAGAAAAATGTGAAAATAAGTATTTGTCAAATCTATAGTTTAAATTTTAAAGAGGGTATTGACACTCTGCATTATGCTTGGACCATGCCTGTGATTAGGATAATTAAAGAGCTGGAGAAAAACTTCAGAAAAATTATTCAACTACAACAGTGGTGAAAGTATGTACAAGATTAAGAGGCAACTTGAGAAGAGTGTTAAAACAAGTATATGAAGGGTTGATCTAGATGAGACCATAGTAAATGTTTGAAAGAGGACAGGATAAGAATCAATGAGTAAATGCTGCAAGAAAACAAATTTTAGTTAAACACTTCAGGAGGTGCCTGTGGTCTTAAATGGTGTAAACCAGTTTGGCCTACTGGTTCAACCACCAGGCTAGAAACCAGGAGACAATGAGTTCTAATCCTACCTTAGGCATAAAAACTGTCTGGGTGACTTTGGGTCAGTCATTTTCTCTTGGCCCAACTCACCTTACTGTTGTGGAGGAAAAAGGAGGAGGGAGTATTAGGTATGTTTGATGCCTTGAGTTACTGGCAATATAATAAGGAAATAAATAATCTGGGAAGAATTTGAATTTGTTTATCCTGATAACAGGGACCTCGGAATTGTGAATTCAGCCACCTGTTCTTTAAATCCTGTCTCCTCCTGGCTGATCAAGGCCTTCTAGTAGGTGAGGGTACCATGTATACTGGGTCAATGCGTAAGTTAATGTTTCTTTGTGGGAGAGATAAGTGCCAGCTGTTCTGAAAAAGGCAATTATTTGAATGAAAATAAATAGTCAATTGTCAGATTATTTTAGTAGTTCAGAGATCAAAAACCTGATGTTGTATATAGATGTGATTATTATATTGATATACAGATCATCAATTGTGTTGTAAATGTTGTACCTTGATGAAGGTATCTTTTCTTTTATGTACACTGAGAGCATATGCACCAAGACAAATTCCTTGTGTGTCCAATCACACTTGGCCAATAAAAATTCTATTCTATTCTATTCTATTCTATTCTATTCTATTCTATTCTATTCTATTCTATTCTATTCTATGTTGTATATAGATATGATGTTAGATGCTTATGTTGCATTACTGCAACAACAATGTATTAAGTTTACGAATATTAGCAAAGATGTAAAAATTAGAATTCTCAGTCTTTACTTCATAAAGACTTGTCATCAACAGTGGTTCAGGAGTTCCAGGCCTCCATGACGGCCTTGGACCTGACTCAAGTAACTGATGGCCCTACACACATTGGGGGAGGCGCGCTAGACTTGATTTTTATCTCTGGTCAGTGGGTAAATGATCTGGATTTAGGAGACATAGTGAAAAAACCGTTGTCATGGTCAGATCATTTTCTCCTTCGCCTAGACTTTCGAACCGCTGCTCACCACCGCAGGAGACGGAGCCGATGCGTTGGTTCCGTCCCAGGCGCCTGATGGACCCGGAGAGGTTCCTGACGGAGCTTGGGCCGTTTCCTGAGGATCTTACCCACGGCACGACTGAAGAACTGGTTGCGGCTTGGGAACGGTTGGGGCTTTGGACCGTGTCATGCCTTTGGGGCCTCTGACCCGGCGTAGATCTCAATTGGCTCCCTGGTTCTCCGGGGAGCTGAGAGAGATGAAACGCCGGAGAAGACGCCTAGAGAGTGTTTGGAGGTCCAGCCGTTCCGAGGCTGATCGGACACTAGTGAGGTCCTTTACTAGGACCTACCTAGTGGCAATGAGGGAGGCGTTTCTACGTTTCCACCCTCATTGCATCGGCAGATAACCGCCCGGCCACCCTGTTTCGGGTGACCCGTTCCCTCCTTCAACAGGAGGGACGGGATGACCCCCTGCAGGACGAGCCGAGAAGTTTAACGGTTATCTATACGATAAAATCGTTCAGCTTCGTGATGGCTTGGACCATGATTGCAATGATTCAGCCGAGGGGGCAGAGACTCGTCTTGTTGAGGTTATTTGGGATGAGTTTGATTCTGTGGCTTTAGAGGACGTGGACAGGTTGCTGGGGAGGTTGCATGCAACTACGTGTTTACTGGACCCGTGTCCTTCCTGGTTAGTACTGGCTGCTCAGGAAGTGACACGAGGCTGGCTCCAGGGGATTGTAAATGCTTCTTTGGTTGAAGGGGTTTTCCCCATCGCCTTGAAGGAGGCGGTGGTGAGACCTCTCCTGAAGAAGCCTTCCCTGGACCCAGCTATTTTGGGAAATTATCGTCCAGTCTCCAACCTTCGCTTTTTAGCGAAGGTTGTAGAGAGTGTGGTTGCATGGCAGCTTCCCCGGCACCTGGAGGAAGCTGTCTATCTAGACCCGTTCCAGTCCGGCTTCCGACCCGGTTACAGCATGGAGACGGCTTTGGTCACGTTGGTGGATGATCTCTGGAGGGCCAGGGACAGGGTTGTTCCTCTGCCTTGGTCCTATTAGATCTCTCAGCGGCTTTTGATACCATCGACCATGGTATCCTGCTGCGCCGGTTGGAGGGATTGGGAGTGGGAGGCACCGTTCTCCTCCTATCTCTCTGACCGGTCGCAGACAGTGTTGACAGGGGGGCAGAGGTCGTCCTCAAGGTGCCTCACTTGTGGGGTACCTCAGGGGTCGATTCTCTCGCCTACCCTGTTCAACATCTACATGAAGCCGCTGGGTGAGGTCATCAGTGGTTTCGGGGTGAGTTATCATCTGTACGCTGATGACACCCAGCTGTACTTTTCCACCCCGGACCACCCCAACGAAGCGGTCGAAGTGCTGTCCCGGTGCCTGGAAGCCGTACGGGTCTGGATGGGGAGAAACAGACTCAAGCTCAATCCCTCCAAGACGGAGTGGCTGTGGATGCCGGCACCCCGGTACAGTCAGCTGCACCCGCAGCTGACTGTTGGGGGCGAGTTAGTGGCCCCAAAGGAGGTGGTTCGCAACTTGGGCGTCCTCCTGGATGGTCGGCTGTCCTTTGATGAACATCTGGCGGCCGTCACCAGGAGGGCCTTTTACCAAGTTCGCTTGGTTCGCCTTCCTTGACCGGGATGCCTTATGCACAGTCACTCACGCTCTGGTTACGTCTCGGCTGGATTATTGCAATGCTCTCTACATGGGGCTGCCCTTGAGGTGCACCCGGAGGCTGCAGTTAGTCCAGAATGCAGCTGCGCGAGTGGTAATGGGAGCCACTCGTGGCTCCCACGTAACACCACTGCTCCGTAGTCTGCACTGGCTTCCTGTAGTCTTTCGGGTGCGCTTCAAGATCCTGGTTACCACCTTTAAAGCGCTCCATGGCTTAGGACCCGGGTACTTACGAGACCGCCTGCTGTTACCTTATGTCTCCCATCGACCCGTACGCTCTCACAGAGAGGGCCTTCTCAGGGTGCCGTCCGCCAAACAATGTCGGCTGGCGGCCCCCAGGAGTAGGGCCTTCTCTGCGGGAGCACCGACGCTCTGGAACGAACTCCCCCCTGGCTTACATCAAGTGCCTGATCTCCGGACCTTTCGTCGTGAGCTAAAAACGTATTTATTTATTCAAGCAGGACTGGCATAAATAGTTGATTTTAAATTGGGGTTTTAGTAATATTTTAAATTTTTAAATCTTTTAAATTATCGGCCGTTTAGTAATAGTTTATTTTAAATTCTTTTAATTGTATATATTCTGTATTTTATTCTGGCTGTACACCGCCCTGAGTCCTTCGGGAGAAGGGCGGTATAAAAATCTAATAAAATAAATAAATAAATAAAATAAATAAATAAGGCATTTCTCCCATCATCAACATTGTTTAGGTTTTTAACAGTAATAGCATGCTTACATGCTATACGAAAACGTGGTGTTTATGCCAATCTCAAATGCATTTTAACTTTCTAAGTAGTCTAAATCATGACATCATAGCACAATACTAAATATATCCCTTCAAAGTAAATGTTACTGAGTTCAGTGGAGCTGACAGGTGAATAAACATAGGATAAAAATATCAAAACACTTACGGTTAAAAATGAAAATATGCACAGAATGAAGACAAGTCTCAATCAAGGCTGAAATTTAAATCAGCCCTGAGAAAATCCCGGAACACATGCTATACCAAAATAGCGTGCATGAAAAGAATAGAAAATTCTGAATATGGCATATTGTTTCTTCATTCTACTATGTCAGATCCTTGCAAAAAAAAATCCTTGCAAATTAAGGAAAGTATTTAAAACTATGAGTCATTTATTTGATATAAACATGAGAGCCATGGAGTATCACATGGCAAAATTGGGCAGCAATAATTTAATACCAGCTATAAACCTCAGACATTTGTATGAAATTGCAACAATTTACAGTTGCAGACAAGGTTTTAGGCACCCATGGATAAATTTTATGTTTCAATGACTTTTGAAATGAGCACAAGCAGGCATAACATCTCCATGGCACAGAACATCTTTTAAAAAATCTGAATGGATGTTCATCAACTATGTACAGATGTTCAATAATTTAAAATAAGAAAATTGTCTCTATGGCAGGTGCAGAAGTTTGCACACCTTTCAAGTCAGTACTTTGGTTCACCTTCATTGGCAAAAATAACTTCCAAGCATTCCCCATAGTTCGGGGGTTGCCAACCCCTGGTCCATGGACTGACACCAGTCCCTGGCATGCCATAAACCGGTCTACGCAAACCTGCGGGATACAGACAGCACATAAAACCACACACCCTTCCCATCCGCGGAAAAATCTCTTTCCACGAACTGGTCCCTGATGCCCAAAAGGTTGAGGGCCATTGTTATAATTAGTTAAGAATCTTTCCATTCTTACTATTTGAGATCTCTATATGCTCATGTTTTTTTTCTTTCAATAATATTCAGATCTATGAATTGTTAAAGTCATACCAAAACCTTTAGTTTCCTTTTAAGTATGTAATAGTTGTCCTGGGAAATACTAGATCACTCTGTTGCTGAAATATCTAGCCTCTTTTTAATTGTCCAAACTTCTGCTCTTAACATGTACACTATTTTCTTGTTTGAAATCTTAACTGTACATTAACAGTATGTATGTATTTAAATTTACAGAAAAAATATGTTGAACTTTGTATCATATAAGAATTGTGCCAACTCCAATTGTGCTTAAAGAAACATATTACTGACATATGACAACTTGTATAGATTCTTATCGATATATTTATTTTAATTAGAAATTCTTTTTATAAAATTAAAATATGCAGTTAATATTCTCTGAAAAACAGAATGCCCATAGTTACACAATACCAAAGGAAAACAAAACAATTTCTGGCAAACCCAGCTAAATTTTACAAACGAATGTTATACATTGTGATATCTTTATAAACAAAGTTATAGGGAATATATCTCCCATTACTTCCAAATTATGTGCGGCGTCTGGGCTGTGTTTATAGATTCCATATATACCACAGCTAAAAATAAATACATCTGTGTAATTTTACCATTGTTGCCTCCAAACTCAAAACAATTCACCATCCACCTGAACTAATAATCCTGAGGAAGCCACAAGATAACATGGAATTCTCAGCATGGGGCCTGGTACCAATTTTCTATGTTGTCTGAATCTTTTAACTATGGGAAAATCAGTCAACAACAAGACTTCAGCACTACCACTACAACAACAATAAAAAAAAGAGTCAACTCTAGCCATGCCAAAACAACAACAACCACCACCACCACCCTGCAAACTGTTTATTATACATGGGTTTTAACGGAAAATCTACTATCTAATTTAATCTATTTAACTATCGAGTCGGCAGGAGATTAAAAATGCGAAACAACGAAGGGGGTGAAAGGAAGGAGGCATTTCTACCTATCTTCCTAGACTACTTTAAATGATCCCGCTTAGTAGAAAACAGAGAAGGGAAGGGGGGAAAAAAATAAAAAATAAAATAAACAAACACCACCCCCTAAAATGAACACTGCCTTCCTTACACAACAAGGTGGGGAAAAGGCGGAACTACAAAAGTGCGGGACGGCTGAGTCATCCCCAGCGGAGTTAACTTCGGGGAAAAGGGAGTCCCGGAGAAGTGAAACGGGACATTTTCGGGACCAGCTTGCCAAGATACCGGGCCAGTTCAGGGGTGGGGGTGGGGTGGGGGGTTGCGCAGGGGGCAGTCGCCTCGGTGATAGCGACGGGCAACGTCGGAGGGCTCCTCTCAGCCTTGGGACATCCCATCCCCACCTCCGCTTTCCCGCGACTCACCCCCGGCGGGCCATCCCAAGAGCAACAGCTGGGCGGTCCCGGGCACCGTCCCGCGCCGGGGACCGGCGGCTGCGGAAGCTCCTCCCCTCTTCTGCGGCTTCACCCCACACACACAGAGAGAGCTTCGGGGTTCCGGCTCCCGGAGAAAAGACAAGTGGCGGGAAGAAGCCCGAGCAACGGCAGCGACGCGAAGAGACCGAGCTGTCGACGGAAGAAGTCGGTGGGATGGGGATGCCCGCGGGGAGCGGCGAATGTACTTCGAAAGGTTCCGGGCTGTGTATCGGGCCCCGCGGGCTTAAGCGCAGCCCTCACCGCCGCTGTTTGTTATTGTCGTCGCCTATTTCCGCCGCGGTGCACCTTGGGTAAACTCACCAGCCGGATGGACGAGTGGCGGAGGGGCAGAACAACCATAGAGAGAAGAGGTAGAGGCCTCTTGGGTAGAGCGGCGCCCCGAAGTCCTCGTGGGGGTGGACCGAAGGAAAAAATAGGGAAAAAAATTTGTAGCCCAGGGTTGAAAGGGGTGGGGGCTCGGTGCTCTCTGAGCTTGGTGGTTGTTTTGTTGCAGATGTTTCGTTACCCAGCTAGCACGGATGATGTTATCTAATTCAGGGGTCTCCAACCTTGGCCACTTTAAGGCTGGCGGACTTCAACTCCCAGAATCCCCCAGCCAGCTTTGCCCCAGCAGCTTTGCTGGCTGGGGGATTCTGGGAGTTGAAGTCCGCCAGGCTTAAAGTAGCCAAGATTGGAGACCTCTGATCTAGTTAGGGTAATGAAACGTCTGCAAGAAAACAAGCAAGCTCAGAGAACACCAAGAAGGTAGAAGGTAAAGGTAAAGGTAAAGGTTCCCCTCGCACATACGTGCTAGTCCTTGCCGACTCTAAGGGGCGGTGCTCATCTCCATTTCAGAGCCGAAGAGCCAGCGCTGTCCGAAGACGTCTCCATGGTCATTTGGCTGACATGACTCAACACCAAAGGCACACGGAACGCTGTTACCTTCCCACCAAGGTGGTCTCTATTTTTTCTACTTGCATTTTTACATCCTTTCGAAACTGCTAGGTTGGCAGAAGCTGGGACAAGTAACAGGAGCTCACCTCGTTACAGGGCAGCACTAGGGATTCGAACCGCTGAGCTGCCGACCTTTCGATCAACAAGCTCAATGTCTTAGCTCCTGAGCCACCACGTCCCACATACGTGTTTGGAACAACCTCATAGGTTGGCCCAAATATGGACAAGTGGATTAATTCAGTTTTTTTGAGGAAGGGAGGGAGGGAGAGGTGCATGTTTGCATTCTTAATCTAGTCAAGTGGTCACCAACTAGTGGTCAGACTGGTGGTCCGCGAGAAAATTTTGGTGATCTGCTGAAAAATTATTTGCATTTTTTATATTGCACTAAATATCAGGGGTGAAATCCAGCGGGTTCTGACCGGATCTGGAGAATCGGTAGCGGAAATTTTGAGTAGTTTGGAGAACTGGCAAATACCACCTCTGTCTGGTCCAGAGTGCGAAGGGAATGGGGATTTTGCCCTATCCTTCCCCTGCCATGCCCACCAAGCCACGCCCACAGAACCGGTAGTAAAAAAAATTTGAATTTGCTAAATACTATTTATCTTTTTAAAAAAAATCATATTAGTGGTCTGCAGGATTTAAAATTATGGATTTAATGGTCCCTAAGGTCTGAAAAGTTGGTGACCACTGATCTGGTCTATTGTTTCTGAACCTTGGCAACTTTGGCAGGTGTAGATTTCCAACTCTCAGAATTTCCCAGCCGCTTTCCTGGAAGCTGAAGTCCCCCACATATCGTAAAGATGCCAAGCTTGACTTTCTGGACTGTGCTGGCAAGAAGAAATCAAGCATGTGATTCTGCAGAGACATCTGAAATGATCATCATGATGCTTAGCGTTCTTCTAGAAAAGCATTTGATCTGGTTTGAAGGCTTAGTATTGCTTTAAAAGAAAAAAGTGGTAAACCTATGTTTAAGAAATGGAATGCAGCGAAGATTTAAACCAGGAAATAAACGTGGGTTCTTTCAATGGTGTGTTGCTGATTTTGACCCCGGAGAGAACATTACAGATTTTCTGTTGACGAGGAATTTCTTTTGTCTGTACTTTCTATTGTATTCATTATTTGAACTGGAGGCCCATTTTTCCTACTTTAATATATTTTTGTACATACTATAAGATGCTACTTTTTGTACATACTATAGGATCCTTCCATCTGGGATCACTTGTTGTTAGCATTGCTTTTTCATCCAGTATCTACTGATTTTGAATATTTAGGAGCTGGTGTGAAATTGACAAGCATCCTCTTGTAACAAGTCACACACTAACCAAAAGGCATAAAATGAGGTGTAATGGAATGCACTTGATATTTCCCAGAACTGCTCCATTGTGCTTATAACTTGTGATTTCTTCTATTTCTGATCGTAGATCTACAGATCTTCTGAAAGTGTGACAAAGCTTCATCCGAAAATATCCCAGAAATAGGATGAAGCAAGATGCTCTTTCAAGATCATGGCACTGCCACTTTATTGTTCATCCTCCTACATCCTATCAATCTGTCAGTCAGGAATTAAATCCATATGAATAGTGGTCATCAGGCTGACTGGTATTCAAAAATATCCTAGCCGACAGATTTCTGGGGCATAAGTGGGGCAAGGGTTGAAGCAGGAGGAAACTGTCTTGATAAGTCCTGCTGCTTTATTGTTTGCTGCTTTATTCTGTATCTTCCTATGCCCTATTATCATTGTTGCTAGGATATTTTTGGATATGAGAACCCTGAACTTCCAGAAGACCAATAGGCCCAATGCTTAGAAATAGTCTGAGTAGCTGGACACAATCATAAAATACTTCTGCACACCTTTAAAGATGCTTACAGCCTTCTTCCAGCAGCTATCCATAGTCCCCTAAGTGGCTCAGTATACACTAAGGACACCCCTATACTGAAATTACTGAAGGCAAAAATAGTCCCAATGTGTGGAATTGAGGGGCCTTGCACAAAGCTACCTCACTTGAACAATTCAGACCCATTTTTCAAGAAGCATTCCAAGAACTGAGAAGAAAACATCAGCCCTTATGGTCAGAGCAGAAACAGATATCCACTCCATACATAGCTAATCAATAATTAAAGTTTCCACATACAGGCAGAGGATCCACCTAATGTATGTAATGGAACAGATAAGTATGGCTCAGCCCAATTCCTTGCTAGGCTGACTTGCCAAAGTTGTTCACAGAATGGGTTTTAAACCTGTATTTACTCTCAACTGCCTCCCAGGCAAGGGACATTTTTAAACAGAGTCCTAAATATATCAGTGCACAAATTGACATGGAGTTCTTGGCAAAAAATAGATCTTCAAATTTGCTGGCTAAGAACAAAACTATTTTCCAATTTGAAAAATATCTGCCAATGAGTTTGATGAAGTTCTTAAGCCGGTCATATTTTAAAGCTAGTTTTGAGTTGTTGGATTCCAGGACCAAATATAGGTACTTCCATTACCTGCCATATCATGAGTGGACATGTAGAGTCTGTGCAGTGCCCAGCTATCAAATATATTGCTCGTGTTTTGTTTAACTGTCTTAAATATTTAACATATATATACTTGAAAGAATAGCCCACTGAGATCTGAATCACAGATTATCCTATTTTCTCCTGGTATCTAATGTATATATTGTGAGCATAACTACTTCATTAAGGTAGTTTTGCTAAGAAGCCATCATATGAAATAGATTGGAGCATCATGTAAAGGTGATGTATCTATCTGAATGCTAATTCTTTGTATTTATCGCATATGTATTTTATTATTGTATTTTTTATCCATTTTACCCTGGAATTAGATCTCATACTTTATTTTCTTTGATAAGGCCGTAAGATTAATCAATTAATAAACTATTACATATTAAGGACAGTGGTTGATGGCTGTTTCTTCTGCTAGTTGGTGATACTATGAGATGAGAAGAGCACAATAGCAAGGAGGAT
The DNA here is from genome assembly GCF_028640845.1 of Ahaetulla prasina. Lineage (NCBI taxonomy): Eukaryota > Metazoa > Chordata > Lepidosauria > Squamata > Colubridae > Ahaetulla > Ahaetulla prasina. The sequence goes on along the minus strand of NC_080541.1, from coordinate 49,509,176 downwards.
TCAAAAGTCCCTGCCCTTAACCTGCCCCACATTAAAACAGTAATGACAGCATTTATCTGCCTTATCTGAGCACAGAGATCACTCATCAAGGCATATTCATCTAGTTGATTAAGAGAATGTGGCTATGAGAAACAAGCTCTGTATCAGGCACATGTGTTGTCATAGACATGGTCTTCACAGTGCCTAAATAATATTGAAAATATGTCAGCAAATCTCAATGCAGTTCATCAAGGAGGAATATTTCCAAAGCAAGCATTCTGCAAAGAAAAGTAGTGAAAAAAATGAAATGTAAGGAAAAAAAGGCTCTTAGCTGGCTACAGAAAATAATTGAAGGCAGAGTTGTCAAAATTACCAACTAAAAGGCTCTGCAAACATGCACCTGCCATGTTAATTATTAATACCATATTAATTTCTTATTAATAACTGCCATAAATAGTAAGTATGCATTCAAATTTGTGGAAATATACTGTGTTTAATTTTTTACCATGTAGAAATTGTCAGCTTCTGTTCACTTAGGAATTCACTAAAGCGCACAGTTTGACCTAAACTGTACAATACTGGGTGGGTCATTGCTGATCTGTTGCTTAGCATGTATAAGGAAAATAGGAAGTGATGTTATGGGTAGAGGAATATTGTTAACAGAAATTTCATATGATAAGGTCACTGTCCAAAAAGTTTTCAATCCACATGATCTATCTACAGTAGTTTAGAACTTGGTTGAAATATCTGATTGTGTAATTAAAAATGAGCCATTGCTATAGCTGTGATTCTGATGTATTAATGTAATCCTATGAAGTAATGCACCCTGTGAAAAAATATGTTTGTTTATATGTATACTGCTTATAATGCTGCTTATACTGATTATAATGTTTTGATGAGATAATAGTATCTCAAAGTAAGCCAAATACCTGATTTTTTTTAAACTATGCATTGGATATCATCATAGATGTCTTAATTATAATTATCATAGGAGGGAATCTTTTTGCCTTGTTTATACATTTCACAAAGCAATGCTTTGTCTAACCACAGCTATTTGAATAAGTCATAATTGCATGGTTTCATAGCCCACAAAAAGCTATAAGCAAATTTTTTGAAGTGGGAGTATACTCTGAAAGATTTTAGTAAACTGCATTGAAACTTCTCAATTATGCCACAAGCTTCAAACCGTTTTTGCCTGCTGTTAGTGTTAACAATCTAATGTCCAAAAGATTTTGCCTGCCAGAGACATAATTGATTAGTGTAATATCCTTGTGATTATGGTGTAGTGCATACATTTGCAAAGGCAGCTGTTAGCCATCGATCAATAACTAATCCTAGCCCATTTGGCCAAAAAAAACAAAAAACAAAATAAGCAGATAATTGATTAGTGTGTAAAAGTCACTGGCAGGCAAAAACATTTTGATCCGCAAAAAGGGAACAAGGGTTGATGTGTATTATAGTTTTGCATGCGTCAAAAGAAATATAGAAAAGATGATGCATAATGAGTAGGAACATATATCTCTTTAAAGCAGCTGCGTCTTTTTTCTGGCTTCCAGGCAAGATTGTCTTTAACTGGACTCCATAAAGCAGCCAGATTTTTTTTCAGGCTCATGCAGAAGACACATCTGTTGTGCTTGCATTCCTGTACATTTTAAAAACTCCACAAGTCTTAAAGCTGCCAAGTTTGAGAACCTCTGATATATGCTATATATACACTATACATTATAATACTATACTATAATAATACAATGTATAACTATATATTGTACTATATATATCTCACTATAAGATAATATATTATAATATACTATAATATAATATAAAATATAATATACTATAATATATAATATAATATAATAATATAATATAATATAATATAATAAATAGAATAGAATACATATTATAATACTATTTATGAACAATAAGGGGATGCGGTGGCTCGGGCTAGGATCGATTGGTCGATAGGACATTGTCGATTGAAAGGTCGGCAGCTCAGCGGTTCGAATCCCTAGTGCTGCCGTGTAACGGCGTGAGCTCCCGTTACTTGTCCCAGCTTCTGCCAACCTAGCAGTTTCGAAAGCATCTAAAAATGCAAGTAGAAAAAATAGGAACCACCTTTGGAGGGAAGGTAACAGCGTTCCGTGCGCCTTTGGCATTGAGTCATGCCGGCCACATGACCACAGAGATGTCTTCGGACAGCGCTGGCTCTTCGGCTTTGAAACGGAGATGAGCACCACCCCCTAGAGTCGGCAACGACTAGCACGTATGTGCGAGGGGAACTTTTACCTTTACCTTATGAACAATATAGAACACAGGTGTCAAACATGCGGCGTTATGTTGCCATCACATGATGTTTCACCATTTTTTCCCATTCACAGAGTTGGGGTAGGTCACCTGTTTGACACCACCACCACCCCAATATAGAGTGAAAGGGAAACTGATTTAAGGAGAAAGCTACTGTACTGAGCTAGTTGACCTGATATAATGTGACGTTAAAGCCTAGACTATAAGTTAAATAACTTTTTGTTCTGCATTAAATATAGTTTCTACCCATGGTTTTTTTTGCATCAACCTGAACCATGGTATTGCCTATTATCCCAATACTGAAGAAATGGAGTTAGTGTTAATCTACGGTCTACAGTAAATTTATTTTTTTAAATCTCCCTCCATCTCTCCCTCTCTCCCTCCCTCTTTCTCTTAGATTAACACTAACTCCATTTCTTCAGTGTTCAGATAATAGGCAAAGCCATGGTTAAGGCTGAGCCAAAACAAACCATGGGTACAAACTATATTTAATACAGAATTATTCTATTCCATTTATTATATTACATTACATTACATTATATATAATCCGGAGACAATAGAAGCAAAATGGGACTATTCCAGCTGCAACACCTCTGCTGCTCCTGCAAAAAACAGAAACACCAAAGGGCTGGAGGAGATTCCCCATGTGGGCAGAGGATCTTTTTTTTTTTTTTTTTAATTTGCATTTATATCCCGCCCTTCTCGGAAGACTCAAGGCGGCTTACATTGTGTTAAGCAATAGTCTTCATCCATTTGTATATTATATACAAAGTCAACTTTTATTGCCCCCCAACAATCTGGGTCCTCATTTTACCTACCTTATAAAGGATGGAAGGCTGAGTCAACCTTGGGCCTGGTGGGACTTGAACCTGCAATATTGCAGGCAGTTGCTGTTAATAACAGGCTGCATTAGCCTGTTGAGCCACCAGAGGCCCTTGGATCTTGGATCTTTGATGTGTTTGCTTTTACTTCTATGACAAATGCACAGTCATAGGAAGTGCCAACTAAATGATATCAGTAGTGTCTAGAATACCAGCCAAGATGGGAAGTGACTAAGTCTTTGTTATTTTATCTGACAGGGAACCCAGTACACACCCATTAAGAATGTATTGTATTGAACTCTGGAAAACAGAATAGCATATGTTTATCTTCCTGTAGATCTTGTTTATGGAGCAGAAAACAAGTGCCATTAGGGTCCCACCAGACTCTGATATAGATGGGTCAAAAAAAGAATGTCTTTGTTAGCTTATACAATATATCACTATATTTCTGTGGTGGTTGTTTTTGTCTGGTTGAATCATCCTCTAGGGCCAATGCACTTGCCTACATGTAGCTTATTTTTATTTCTGTCATGCGTGTGTGTATACACATACCTATGTCCAAACTGTTATCTTTGTCAAGAATGTTGCATACTGGGAAATCTGGGGCGGCATCTTTGTCCACTGTCTGCCCCATGGCTTTTTAGTTTCATTACCTGTATTGAATGAAAATTACTTCTGAAAGGAAATGTTACACTTGTGCTCCAAGGTTTCCTTTTAAGTTTGGTTACCATTCACAATGTAATCTAGAAATGAATAAGATATTTTATGAGAATAGGAAACATTTTATTTCTCCAGTCATTATCACAGTAATATCAAGCGGACGGGGTTAAGAAAAAGATAAATCAGTATTTTTTTAAAAAAATCTATTGTGATATTGGATGTTTCCGGAGATGGACCAATGTGAGCAGGTTGTATTAGGGAATTCCCACATATTTTGATACAGAAGGTCTCCACTTAAAAGGTCCACCCTATATTGGCAAAGATACAATAAAGTCCCTTCCATTACTGACATTCTTATGTAAGTAACTTTTGGTCTTATAATATTTGTGATCCTCCCCTCTTGTAAAACTGCAGATATTCCCTAAAGGTAACAGAAGGGATATCTGTGCTGATGTTAACTTAATGACTGCATCGTTTAGTGACATGTTCTAGTCCTAATTGTCGTAAGTCAAGGTCTACTTGCACAATCTTTTTTGCCAAAGCCATGAAACGAATCCTGCACTAGTTAAGTGAATCCAGCTTTCCCTGTATACTTTCTTTGTAAGCATCTGGCTGAGAAGCTCGCAAATGGTGATCATGTGACCCTAGGATGCTGCAACTGTTATAAACACATCCCACTTGCCAAGCGCATGAATCATAATCACGTAACCACAGATATTCTGCAAAGATTGTAAATCTGAGAATTGGTCCTAAGTCACTGTTTTCAGTGCCATCATAATTTTGAACAGCTACTAAATGATGGTCATAGGTTAAGGAGTATCTGTATGAGTCCATTAGTTGGAAAATACAAAAGGACCAATAAAGGAGAATATTTATAGCTGAGAGGTCCTTGACACTATCTGAGCTTGGTTGTTTTCGTTCAGACTTTTCATTACTCAAACAAAGTAACACCATCAGTGCTAGGATTCTAGACAGAGTTTTGCTAAATGCTGATGTAACAAGACATTAAATGGGGAAGACAATATTTTGGTAATGGAATTAGTGTATTAAGTTTTCAAGCAAAATTGTAGTTATTGATAATTAATAACTTTCGCCCAGGAAAAAGCATGATTAGAATACACAAAGACTGAACAGTCACATTCTGATCTATCTCACATTAGAACAAACCTTATTGTGCAAAATTACAAAGGGAGCATAAACAGACATGGAATTAAAATCAAATAGTCACAGCCAGACATGGTTACAAAGCTTTTTACTTTGCTTTTCTTGGCATTTCTCAACAGCGAAAATACTGAATATTAAAATAAAGGTCCAGAAGAAAAAAACTACATGCCCTTGAAGAAGTTGAGAGCAGACTTGGAAGCCAGAAGGAGCAGTTTATTCTATCCATCCAAATTCTCTTCATCCTCTTTTTACCATACTTTCAAATTATTTAATGTTCTCATATATCTTTAAATAAACCTGGGAGAGACATGAAAAGACAAATGGTTTTCTTGTGTCTTCATTTTATTTTACTTATTTTTAATTTATATCTGGCATTTTCTCCTAGTCCTGCATATACAGTACCTAGCACTCCTTCCTCTATTTTTTTTGCTACATTCATCACCTTGTGAGAAAGGTTAAGCTAAAAGAGAGTGATGGGTCTTAAGGTTATCCAATGAGCTTCGAAAATGGACTTGAACATGAGTTCCCCTGGGCCTAGTTCAACAGGTAGGAATGTAGGATGCACAACATTCTCCTCAGACACTGAAGTCTTGTAGTCATCCACTGAACCCTCCTGCCTGTTTCCCCATCCCTGATTTTACTCAAAAGTTCTTCCTCAGTTATGCAGCTACTCTTATGACTTTCCTAGATTGTTACTGACACTCTGTAGGGAGCAACGGAAAAATATGTAATAAAGAAATGTGATTAAGACTTCCTCTTACTGCCAACAAGGCAGTTGTGGAATACCAGTAATTTAAGGGCATTTTGAGTTGTATGGAGGTTTGCTTCCTTCTGCCTCAGTAACAAAAAATATAAGCAGCATTTTGGGCATGGAATTTATTTGTGCTTATTAAACAAGAACACCTCTCCCTCTGCTCACTGTCCTGGAAAGTAGATGCAAAGTTTAGTGCTGGAAAAAAACCTGGCTCAATGGTCCAGTGAAGGCTGTTATTTGGCAAGCAGCCACGGTCTTCCCTAGCAGTAGATAAGCCAAGAGGTACCATACAGGTATCTCGGCACCTTGAAGCAATAGGGCTGTTTCTATTTGCCAGCACTGTAATGCTGGCTCAGTGGTACAGGTGCTTGTTTTTATAGTCCGGTTCCCTGAATTGTATACTTCACATAACCCTAAATCCAGGTGTACAATGTTCCATACTTGAGGAGACACTTCTTTGGATTCTAGTGTTCACCCTGGTTTCTGCCTTTAATATTCCTTGATGATCTGGCTCTTACCCTCTTTGTCGCATTGTGCTCATTTGATTTCCCAGGAAACTATTTTCTTTGTTTGAAGCAGTAGTAGTCTTATGGCACTTCAAACACTCATTCTTATTCCTCTTCATCTGTTTTACTGTGGAAAGCTAGCACTTCCAAAAGCTTTGCAAACTTGGTTTATGGTTACATTGGTCACCAGAAGGTAACATAACTGTGTTCATCCTGCTTGAGACTCATAACATGGGTAACTGAAATACTTTGGCCACTTAATGAGAAAGAAGGACTCACTGGAGAAGAGCCTAATGCTGGGAAAGATTGAGGGCAAAAGAAGAAGGGGACGGCAGAGAACGAGGTGGCTCGATGGAGTCACTGAAGCAGTAGGCATGAGTTTAAATGGACTCCAGAGGATGGTAGAGGACAGGAAGGCCTGGAGGAATGTTGTCCATGGGGTCATGATGGGTCGGACACGACTTTGCAACTAACAACAACAAATTGAGATGCTCTCTGTCAAGAATAGCTAATTCTACTTTGTTGTAAGGCTATATTAACAGATTCTTGCAAATATGATAATACAAACTTTCTATGTGCTTTTTACAGTCTGAGAAGTTAGAGAGGTTCCCTTCTCAGTTTGTTTCTTTTCCTGTTAAGCAGATGCAGGCTGTGCCCCTTCTTACCTGATAGTTCCTTAGGCAGTATCTGTTCAATCTGTCTCCAAGAGTCCATTCCACATACCATTCCACTACCTTTCCTAAACTACAATGTCCGTGAGTTCAATTGCCAGTAAAGGATTTGAACCAGTGGTGAAATGTAAAATGTATTACTATTGGTTCTGTGGGCGTGACTTGGTGGTAGTGGTGGGGTAATGTGACAGGGTGGGTGTGGCCAACTTTTTTTTTTAACTTTTAAAAGCATTTTTTCTACAACCTCTTCAGCCGAAGAGGTTGTTAAAAAATGCTTTTAAAAGGCTCTGACAATCCCAGCTGAGTTGCCTGATCGTCAGAGGCTTTTGTTTTTAAAGCATTATTTTTTTTTTTTGCCTTTAAAAGAAAAAAAAAGCCTCTGATGATCAGGCAACACAGCTGGGATCGTCAGAGCCTTTTAAAAGCATTTTTTATAACCTCTTCGGCTGAAGTGGTTGTAGAAAAAATGCTTTTAAAAGTAAAAAAACAAACAAAAACAACCTGATGATCCCACGGCTCAGCAGGGAATGTGGGGGGCAGAGATTTCTGCTACCGGTTGTCCGAACTACCTGCCATCATCGCTACCAGATCGGGCAATCCGATCCAAACTGGGAGCATTTGAACCCTATTGAAAACCATTTATCTATGATTGATAAGTCCGAATCAGATAAAACTGATGATCTGCTATCTTCTTGAGATCAGTGTATCTGAAAACACCACACAGGATATGTGCTGTAAAAATAGGGAAACAGTGGTCTTGCAAATCCTAGACATGGGATCATGATGTATTGTTATATACAGTATATTCTTTTCTGCTCCAAGAGCTTAAAGTATGGTAGACTGATAGTGACTGTACAGTCTCAGATGTATAGTATTCATCTAGTTCAAGAGAAACTGAAAACAAGAATAGCCTAGTTCCCCCCAATTCAGAAAAAATATAAATTTTCTTATTCTCTGACAAATATAGATAGTGACCATACATATCAATGCAGATGAAAACTACTTAAATGTATCTATGGGATAAATAAACCCAAAAGATAGTGTTAGCTTTTCAAGAAAATTATTTAATAATCAACAATGGATTTATAAAATAAATATTTAAGCCATTTTAAAATATTTAATATTTTATTTTTAATATATTTATTTAAATCCATTTATAAGGTTCCTGATCTTACAAATGTGACCTTATGTGTTTGAGAAAGATTAAAAAAAACACAATAGAAAAATATATTTTATGTTAAAAGCACACCACATTTGAATCACCACTAGAGGGCACTTCAGTACAGTTTATATTTTTTTAAGTGGATAAGATAATTTTTTTTCCCTGAAATGATTTTTATTTGTTCAATAACTGAATGAAAGTTACTCTAACTCATTCATAAATGCAGCAACTGGGAAATAATATTCTGTTGAACAGACTGATGCATCACTATAACATGCTAATCAAATTCCATAAACAGGAGTGTTATAAATTTGTTTCATCCTTGTCTAAATACATTGAAAGAAATTTAGAAAGCAAGGCAGTTTAGTTGTTATGAACTTTGTTTAGGTCCTGTTAGAGATATAATTTAACAAGCTGGTTATAAAAAAAATCTATCCAGACTTGAAATTTTGAGCATCCATAGCTTGTAAGAATCCATATTTTTCTATGTTTAACAGAATTAAATGGAGACTTTATAATTACTAATTGATAATTATATATGGATGTACAATGCAATCTGCTGCTTGTCTGTGCTTGCTTTCTTTTCAAAAATTAAAAAAAAAACAGTCTTCTTTTTATTTCTTTCCAGAGATAGATTAAATTTGCAAGTGAATCTTAGGAGGGGTCAAGCCTATTTAGTTTTTAGTTATTTTTTCAGAGAATAGTAGACAACCCATGATTCTTAGGTCAGTGTTTTAGAGATAGATGGTTACCTAAATAGAGAAACAATAGGGACATGGTGGCTCAGTGGCTAAGATGTAGAGCTTGTCGATTGAAAGATCGGCAGTTCAGCGGTTCGAATCCTTAGTGCCACGTAATAGGGTGAGCTCCTGTTACTTGTCCCAGCTTCTGCCACCTACCAGTTCGAAAGCACGTAAAAAATGCAAGTAGAAAAATAGGGACCACCTTTGGTGGGAAGGTAATAGCGTTCCGTGCGCCTTTGACGTTTAGTCATGCCGGCCACATGACCACAGAAACGTCTTCGGACAGCACTGGCTCTTTGGCTTTGAAACAGAGATGAGCACCGCCCCCTAGAGTCAGGAACAACTAGCACATATGTGTGAGGGGAACCTTTACCTTTTAAATAGAGAAACAAAATGACCATAGGTAGGCAAAAAAAGAAGTGGGAGTGAGTTCTGACTTCCTATCAGCTTCCCTATTGACTTATCTTCAGGAAAGCTGGCAGAGAGTGTTGGAAAGATGATCATGTGGCCTTTGTTGACTATGGCAGTGTGACACAGTGGCAGTGCTAAGGAAGTAGCCACTATGTAACCAAATTTCAATCCCATGGGAGTAACGGAACCTGGATTTTGGATGCTTACTTTGTTAGCCCATTTGAATTATATTGCTATAAAAAGTATTGCCCCACGATGCACCGTTTCAGCCAATTGAAGGTTACAAACAGACAAGACAGTTTTGGTAGAATATAGATCGAGATGACCCTAAGACAGTGATGGATAACCTTTTTGCCACTGTGTGCCAAAAGCAGGGGGGAAGCGCAGGGGGGTTGTGTGCCCACACCCATAATTCTATGCCACCCACCCCCTGTGCATGCGCACGAGACCCCTGTGCCCCTCCCCCCGCTTCTGGCACAGTGGTCCCAATAGGCCCATTTTCGTTCTCCCCAGGCTCCAGAGCCTTTATAGGACCCTAGGGAAGGCAAATATGGCCCACCCCCCTAGAGGCCCTCCAGAGGCTGGAAACAGCCTTTTTCCTGACTTCCAGAAGGCCCAAAAATCAGCTGGCCAGCACACGCATGCGCACCGGAGCTGAGCTCGCATGCCCACTGATATGGCTCCGCATGCTACCTGTGGCACGCGCGCCTTAGGTTCTCCATCACGGCTCTAAGACATGTCAGAATGATAATTCAGGTGGATTTTGCAGAAGATTGATTCCTCCTCCATAGAATAGAATAGAATTTTATTGGCCAAGTGTGATTGGACACACAAGGAATTTGTCTTGGTGCATATGCTCTCAGTGTACATAAAAGAAAAGATGCGTTCATCAAGGTACAACATTTACAACACAATTGATGATCAATATATCAATATAAATCATAAGGATTGCCAGCAACAAGTTATAGTCATACAGTCATAAGTGGAAAGAGATTGGTGATGGGAACTATGAAACGATTAATAGTAGTGCAGATTCAGTAAATAGTCTGACAGTGTTGAGGGAATTATTTGTTTAGCAGAGTGATGGCCTTCGGGAAAAAACTGTTCTTGTGTCTAGTTGTTCTGGTGTGCAGTGCTCTATAGCGTCGTTTTGAGGGTAGGAGTTGAAACAGTTTATGTCCAGGATGCGAGGGATCCGCAAATATTTTCACGGCCCTCTTCTTGATTCGTGCAGTATACAGGTCCTCAATGGAAGGCAAGTTGGTAGCAATTATTTTTTCTGCAGTTCTAATTATCCTCTGAAGTCTGTGTTTTTCTTGTTGGGTTGCAGAACCGAACCAGACAGTTATAGAGGTGCAAATGACAGACTCAATAATTCCTCTGTAGAATTGGATCAGCAGCTCCTTGGGCAGTTTGAGCTTACTGAGTTGGCGCAAAAAGAACATTCTTTGTTGTCCTTTTTTAATGATGTTTTTGATGTTAGCTGTCCATTTGAGATCTTGCGATATGATAGAACCCAGAAATTTGAAGGTTTCTACTGTTGATACTGTGTTGTCAAGTATTGTGAGAGGTGGAAGTATGGAAGGGTTTTTCCTAAAGTCTACCACCATTTCTACGGTTTTGAGTGTGTTCAGTTCCAGATTGTTTTGGTTGCACCACAAGGCTAGTCGTTCGACCTCTCGTCTATATGCGGATTCGTCATTGTCCCGAATGAGACCAATTACTGTTGTGTCATCTGTGAACTTCAGTAGCTTAACAAATGGATCATTGGAGATGCAGTCATTGGTATACAGAGAGAAGAGAAGTGGGGAGAGCACACAGCCTTGGGGGGCCCTGTGCTAATTGTACAGGTATTTGATGTGATCTTGCTTAGCTTCACCTGCTGCTTCCTGTTTGTTAGGAAGCTTGTGATCCACTTACAAGTCTGTTCCGGTACCTGTAGCTGGTTTAGCTTAGTTAGAAGAATGTCTGGAATGATGGTATTGAATGCTGAACTAAAGTCTACAAAAAGGACCCTTGCATAGGTCTTTGGAGACTCAAGATGTTGTAGGATGTAGTGCAGAGCCATATTAACAGCATCATCTGTTGATCTATTTGCTCGGTATGCAAATTGCAAGGGGTCTAAGAGCGGATTCGTGATGGTTTTCAGGTAGGAAAGCACTAGCCTTTCAAAGGTTTTCAAAGGTTTTCATGACTACAGATGTTAGAGCAACTGGTCTGTAGTCATTCAGTTCCTTGATGGTGGGCTTCTTCGGCACTGGGATGATGGTAGAGCGTTTGAAGCAAGAAGGAACATAGCACATCTCTAGTGATTTATTTAAAATATGGGTGAAGATGGGGGCCAATTGGTCAGCACAGACTTTTAAGCAAGAAGGAGTTATCTTGTCTGGGCCTGGAGCTTTTCCTGGCTTTTGTCTGTGAAATGTTGCTTGTTTATTTATTTGCAAACTGTATAAAATGACACATATATAAAGAGACAAGGAACCTACAAAATTTCGGAAAGATAAACGCAGAGTAAAATTACCGAACTTTTTTTTTTGTTCTGTTTAATTAATGTCAACATTCTGTTGGATTAAATTGGGGCTAACTTTAAGACACGCAATAAAATAAAGATGGATGATGGATGGAAAATAAAACAAAAGATAAGCAAAACGATATTCAAGTTGCTGCATATGCTAAATATTCAGCATATTTAGTGCTGTAATCAGTAGAATGTGACTTGCCAAAACTATCTTTCCTATCTTTCTTGCTTGTCAAAATAAAAAATAGACTTCAAGAGTACTGTAACTGGAAAACTTCATAAAACCATTTACTCTGATGGAAGGTAAGACAATTAGTTGTAGAACTATGCCCTATTTTTTCTTCTCTCCATACCTCAGTTGTTTTCTTATTATGGAGAGCCTAGGAGAAATGTGTTCAATTTTGCAGATGTACCATCTCTGAGTTCATGTGAATTCTCCTACCAAAAACAAATGCCTATATGTCTGGTATAGTTCAGAAAAACTTTATTCAATTTATTCAGATGTCTTCCAAATCTATCTGAAAAAGATTGATTCAATTATCAGAGATGCTAGGCATAGCAATTATTTATAAGTATACCTTGTAACATAGGTTAATACTAAATAAAGGGGCAAAATGTGTGTGTATGTGTGTGTATAACACATCTTTGTTAAAAAATGATAGCAAAAATATTTCCTGCCCCATTGTAGTCATTAAGACAATTTAATAGCTCTGTGCAAGATTATAAAGTTAAAGTGATATAACTTCGTCAGATATATTCATTAAATTCCCAATAAAACCTATTTTCACATGGTTTGAGATATATTATTTTCTCCAGAAAAAAAAGAACATGATGATGTTATCTACATTGCAATAAAACATCTGCAAGAAAACAACCAAGCTCAGAGAGCAACAAGGACCCCCCCCCCACAAAAAAAAAACAGCAATAGAAAGCAGCAATATTCAGGTAAACCTTTGTTTTAATCAATAGCTTGTATGCTCATCTCTCCTTTTCCTTTCTTGCAGAAATATTCATATATTTTAATAGCTCTCTTACTATTTTTCTTTCTTCCTGTTTTTTAAATGATCCACTATAATACCAAAAATGATTAGCAAGAAAGATGAACAATATAGTCAAAATAGAATTGACTTTCAGCAATTTTCAGACATGTCTACCTGCAAGATCAGCGGTGGGTTGCTACTGGATCACCCTGGATTGGGTGAACTGGTAGCGGCAGGAGGCACAACGCTTCTGTGCATGCGCAAAAACGTTATGTGCATGTGTGAGCATGCATACACCCACGAGCGAACCAGAAACAATGGATTTTGGTACGGGAGCAGTTCTGCAGCGGGCATAAAAGCTCGACAGAGAATTATTAAAACTGCCCAGAATATCATCGGGCTCCAGCTACCAGCCCTGGATGACAACTTCGCATCTCACTGTTTGAGGAAGTTGCACAACATTCTCAGAGACTCTTTCCATCCTGCTTACAATCTTTTTGGACTATTGCCTTCTGGCAGAAGATGCAGCACAATTAAAACTCGGACCACATATCGTCTGAATAGTTTTTGGTATTCTGCATATATACGTACAATTACAATAAACTTTATATATATTAAAAGTTAAAAAGAAGAAACAGCTGTGATCACACATTGCTCCCAGAAGCACAAAGCTGAAGCCTGAAGATGACGAATGAGACTTCGTCGAAACGTCGCCAAGACACTTCCAATTTTACACAGGAGAAAACCCGAACAACCAAAGACCTATATCTATATCTATATCTATATCTATATCTATATCTATATCTATATCTATATCTATATCTATATCTATCTATGTATGTATGTGTATATGTATATGTATATGTATATGTATATGTATATGTATATGTATATGTATATGTATATGTATATGTATATATATTCGTAGGTTTTCATGGGTATAGGTATGTAGGTCTTGGCATCTTTGGGTCTTTTCCTGTGTAAGTATCTTGGCGACGTTTCGACGAGATCTCACTCATCATCTTCAGGCTGGTGCTTTTGGCTTTGTGCTTGTGCGAGCAAAGCGTGGTTGGAGCTGCCGTCTCTATAAATACTGGTGGGGGTGTGTGGAGTGTTGCTATGAGTGGGTTGGTTGGCTGTGTGGTTGCACAAAGCCAAAAGCACCAGCCTAAAGATGATGAGTGAGACCTCGTTGAAATGTCGCCAAGATACTCTCAACCTTACATGGGAAAAGACCCGAATATGCCAAGACCCTACATATATATGCCAAAACATATATATATATATATATATGTATATCTATATGTATATGTATATGTATGTATGTATGCATGTATGTATGCACATACATGCATTTTATTTTTTATTTTTTTTATTTTTTATTTATAAAATAAAATCAATAAATAAGGAAATGAATGATAACACAACTTAGGTTCCAAAAGATATAGCATCCATTGCAAAGATAGAGTTGCAATTCTTAAAGAACTGTAGTGGCTCAATGGTTAGAATGCAGTATTGCAGGCTAATTCTGCTTAGTGCCAATTGCCAGCAGTTCAGCAATTTAATTCTTACCGGCTCGAGATAGACTCAGTCCTCCATCCTTCTGAGGTCAATAAAATGAAGACCCAGATTATTGGGGGCAATAAGCTGATTCTGTAAACTGCTTAGAGAGGGCTGTAAAGCACTGTGAAACAGTATATATGTCTAAGTGCTATTGCTAAAATTAAGAGATGTAGCCAGTCAAAGATGTAACAAGCCTCTTGTGTTGGAAATCCATGTAGCCCTGGATTAATTACAATAATTGGGACTGGAATTTCCATCACTAAGCCAAGCAGTTGTAAAGTGTGACATCTATAACCATGCCAGTTTGTAACGGTCATTTAGGCACTTCCAGTTGCCATTGTTAAGTGAATTCCATGCCAACTTTATTTGATTGCCATTTGTGACCTCCTGATCACTTTCCCATTGACTTTGCTTGTCAGAAGCCAGCAAATGGCTGTGGTGGCCCACCAGCGGCCAACAGAACTTTCAGCAGATTCGGACAGTGAAGAGACTGGGGAGGAATGTGAGCCAGTCCTGAAATCTGGGGAAGGCTCAGACAATGACTCAGAGTCGGAGGCAGTGAGGGGGCCAAGGCCATCTGGTAGTTCTTTGCTGCCTCCAGAATCTCTGGAGTCTGACTTCAGCGAGGCAGAAGAACAGCATGAGCCTGTTCCCAGTGTGCGCATGCACAAAGCTGCCAGGAGACAGGAACACTTAAGGAAACATGGTTGACTTGGGAGTAAGGCTTGGAGATGATTGGCCCCTCACATAAGAAATAAAAGAGAAGTCAATGGGATGTGAGCTTTTGCAGGAAGCAATTAGTTCATCTGGCCGATTCAAGATTTGAAACTTCTCTTTGTGACTCTGTGCCAAGTTTGGCCTTGCCCTGCATCTGGAAATTAGCTCTTTGGCAGGGTTCCACATGAGATAGGTGGGTGTTGATAACTTCCTCTGAAAGTCTGTTTATCAAGCCTTACGGACTGTAAATGAAGGTAATTTACAGCTGTATGAATTAAAGAGGTTTGCTGGGACTAAGTTTGTGCTGTTTAATTTCTAAGGAAGCCTAGGTCAAAACAATGGCAATCACAGGATTATGTGATGCTATGATGTCAGATTGTGAGCTGGTTCAGAGGTAGATTTCAGCAGGTTTTGGCCAATTCTGGAGAACCGGTAGTGGAAATTTTGAGTAGTTCGGAGAACCGGTAGTAAAAATTCTGACTGGCCCCACCCTCATCTATTCTCTGCCTCTCAATCCCAGCTGATTGGGAATGGGGATTTTGCAGTAACCTTCCCCAGGAGTGGGAGGGAAATGGAGATTTTACAGCATTCTTCCCCTGCCATGCCCACCAAGCCACGGCACACCCACCAAGCCACACCCACAGAACCGGTAGTAAAAAAATTTGAAACCTACCACTGAGCTGGTTCTTAAGTGCCCAGATCATGATTATGTGGCCACAGGGACATTTGTAATGCCCGGAGCTCCTAGAATCAGTTATAAGTTCCACTCAGTCAGCACTATCATAACCTTGAACTACATATGGTTGTTAAGCAAGGACTAACTGCAAAGCTGATATGGGAGGCAAGGAAAGTCCAGTTAAACAAGCACATGTATTATTTAGTAGCTCATTTTCCTTCTGATCTGCTACTTCTTTTATATTTCAACATCATCAGACGTTTAAAAAGTACTATAATTGATTTTGCAAGTGGTTCAGTAATTTATTCTTCTACGGCTTCTAATCAAAATTTTATCATATTATATTGTGCTGGTAAGAATTGTGACTGATACCTTTAATGAACAAAGCATATTACAAAGCACCTTTTCTTTTACAACAACTTATTCAGACGTTTATCTTAATACTATGGTTATATTTCTGTTTTTAAAAAATGCTTGAGGAGACATTTCCATGCATTAAAAAAAAAGCTGTCAGTCCCAGAGAACAGCTCTTTAATTATTTAATTGCTCTGTTTCCTTGCCAGAAGTTTTCCCAAAGAAAATTAATAAGAGATATGCTCAGAAACAGAAACATGCCATCTAAATTGGATCAGATCCTGTAAGCAAGCAGAGCTTTTTCAGGTAAAAGAGTCAACTGATTCTAATTTTGTGGCCTTATTTTACTTTAATTTCCAAAATTTCTGATTCCAAAGATAATGGCCAATGCCTAACTTTCAAGGTTAACTGTACTGCATCCTACTAATTATTTTTCAGCAACGATTATTTCACTTTCTATAGTGATAAAGAGCAACAGGAGTTTTTATTTTATTTATGTATTTATTTATTTTATTTATTTCATCAAGCATGTATTTTACGACAATTACAAGTGTAAACATAATTATAAATACATGTAAAGGATACGAATAAAAGAAAACATTAAGACAAGGACGGTAGGCACGCTGGTGCGCTTATGCATACCCCTTATTTCATGATGAGTTTATCAAAACATTTTAACCTGAGAATACTATTGATTACAATAGAATTCAAGTTACTGGAGATAAGAGGAAATCTGAAAAAAGAAAGCTATCATAATTAAACTTAAAGGCATTTAAGTTATATGTATATAAAATAATTTAATGCACTTTTAGTGTGTATTTTTCACCACGTTAGGTAACTTGAGTCATTAGGACATTGCTAAATAATCTCAATTTTGTATATTTCATCCCTACAAGATTTCATCCTTGTTCATCTACAAGATTTCCTCCTGTTATATTGTTATCCTTAAAATTCAGTCCAATCAGGGAAAATTGGATATGATGTATATTTTAGGGAAATGTTATAAGCTAGTTAGCATTTCTAGAAAAAATAATTCAAATATTAAAAAGGCCATTTTTGTTGTAATAGACTTTCTCTTTCTTAAATGAAATGTGGATATTTATAAAAAAACTGTGTAAAGATTATTTTCTGTCAATTCTGTAAACAGCAATCTAAATTCATTCACTGCAAACAACTAGTTGTAGCAAATCCGCATTAAGCAACTATACCCAAGTTCTATTTATTTTTAATGTATTTTTTTATTGGAAACATGTTTTATAAAATAGAATATAAAAGCATCTTCTCTGAATGGTATGTATTTTTCAATACTTTTCAGGCAATGTAATCTTACTGTGCAGTTAATGAGTGAAAACAATATTTTTGAGAATATGCCATAACATATTTCATAAATACATTGAAAAAATATGTTCTAAAAAGTATTAGAATATTTTACAGAATTAATAGCCTTAAATATTTCTCTCATTCTGTTTTTGTTTTAAATGCCTACCTCTCTCCATTAAAGGAGCAGAATTAAAATTATTTTAAAGATCCAATCTATTTTCAGTGTATTGTTTTGAGTTGTCAAACCTTTTGCACCAACAATAAATAAACTTTACTACTTTTCTGAGTCAAAATGTGCTGTTATGATACTAGATACTGTTAAGACCAAGAAGGAAGGCCAAAAATTAATCATTTGGGTTAGAAAAGACAATTAAGAAATATTGAATTTATGCTCTTTATTTTGAAATGAAATGAAGATTAATGTTATTAAAATCGCATCAGGGCTTTTGAGAAGCTACAAATAACTTTCGGCACCTATGTAATTTCATCTTCTGTTTTTAGATCTTTATAGTTTAAGCTTCAGTACAAATTAATTCAGTATGAAAAATGGGAAAAAAGAATTGAAGTTTTATTTATGAACATCAATCAGGCAATACCTAAACATGTTTGAAAAGGAATACACTAGTACTAACGGTGTGAAATGAGTCAAATAAAATTATTCCACCCTAAATAAAATTTCAGCACCAAATCTGTTAACAATATTTAAAATGATGCATATGGGTATGGGTATTTCATCAGTTTTATATAAAAATATTGTATTAAGCATGACAGATTACCTTGAAAGAAACCCTGACAAGGTGACTTGAGCTTTAATTTGACAAATTTCATCCAACTACTTTGTGATATAGAATAATTTTTAAATATTTCAGCATATCATTAAAACTGTAATATAAAATAGTCCATATATATCATTGTTATCTGCTAAGATTACACTGAATAACTTGCAATAGTTCTGGATAATGTTGGCAGGAATGTTAACCAATTGGCCTTTGGTGAAAATGCCTATTTAATCACTGCTTTTAGTTTTCTTTTGAAATTGGGGAAGCAAAATCACTAGTATTTTCTTTGTAATAACTGCTGAATGTATGTTTCTCAACGCATATTTAACATGATAAAATAAATATAAATATTCAGCATATTCAGGTGACTCGCAGGTGGGTTCTAGCAGTGATTAGTGCTTCTCTTGGGAGGGGATGGTGCCCAGCCTTTTAAGGA
The DNA here is from genome assembly GCF_028640845.1 of Ahaetulla prasina. NCBI lineage: Eukaryota > Metazoa > Chordata > Lepidosauria > Squamata > Colubridae > Ahaetulla > Ahaetulla prasina. The sequence goes on along the minus strand of NC_080541.1, from coordinate 49,490,655 downwards.
AGCTGTGGTCCACCCTCTTCTTAAGAGGTTATTGCTACAGTCCACCCTATTGAGTCATTTTTGCCCTATCTCCAGTCTTTCTTTTCTGGGGAAGGTTGTTGAGAAGGTGATTGTGTGATAGTGAAGAGATTCCTGGATGAAGTGTATTATCTGGGCTCTTTCAGTTAGGGTTCAGACTTGCATGGAAACAACATTGGTCGCTCATTTGATTATCTCTAATGGGAATGGGATGGGCTTAGTTCATCCAGTCTCACTCTACTTTATCTCTCAGCAGCCTTTGCTATCATTGACCATGGTATTCTTTTGGAGAGGCTTCAGGGAGTGGGGAATACTCTATTGTCCTGGTTCACTTTCTTCCTCTGTGGTTGCTCTCAGTTTGCATTAATAAGAAGTGACAGATCCCGTCCGCATTCCCTGCTTTCCGAGGTCCTGCAGGGCTTGGTAATTTCCCTGCTTCTGTTTAACATCTACATGAAGATGCTGTTTAACATCTACATGAAGAACATCCACCAGCATGGGCTGAGATATTATCAATATGCTGATGACTGACACTCAGCTGTTTGTCTCAGCCTATGATGAGTTAAGTGATGCTGTGATCTCCCTCTCACAGTGCTTGGAGGCTATTAAGGGCTGGATGGGGAGCAACAGCTGAAAATGAACTCTGGGAAGATGAAATAGCTGTGAGTTTGGGATTCTTTGGTCCATAGAAAAGAATGCACTCTGCAAAGGGCTGACCTTAAAATGTATCTGGAAGCTTCAATTGGTTCAAAATACTGTGTCCTGGATGATTTTGTGCAAGCCTAGATTTGCACGTGTGTCACCTTTTTTTTGGGAGCTGCACAAGCTGCTAATTTGTTTCCAGAGCCAATTCAAACTGCCTGTTGTCACCTTCAAAGCCTGCCTGGCTTGAGACATGGTTACTTGAAGCCCAGTATTTTCCCAATTATAATCACCTGATCCATCAGAACAGGTAGACAGGGAATGTTACAGGTATGGGTCTCCTAAGGAGGCCCATCTAGCAGGACCAAGAGAAGGATTTTCTCCGTGTAGAACATAATCCATACAGAAATGTTGGCCTTTTCCCCCCCAAGGCTCTGAAGACATGGTTCTGCCAATGGGACTCCAGAATGTTATGGAGCTCATCTAATGGCACATTTGATTGTTGTCTGTCCTAACCCCCCTCCTCCCAAAAAAGCCACAACAAAAAATGAAATGAAATTTTCATTTCTAAATGAAACACATGTTTATTCTTTAAAAATCATTTTGCATTAATATTATTTTGGTCTATAGCAGGGGTGAAATCTAAAAATTTTCCCTACTGGATCTGTGGGCGTGGCTTAATTGGTGGGCGTGGCTTGGTGGTAAGATGACTGGGTGGGCGTGGCCAATAACAATAAATAATAAAAATAATAAACAAAGTATAAAAAAAATAAGAGGTACCAAAAACCAACTTTCATACTTTACACACACACAACACAACACAACACAACTGACTCACACACAATATAAAAGCAGCTACACTTCACACAGCCACAAAAAGCTCAAAAACCAACTTTCACACTTTACACACACACAACACAACTCTCACACACACACACACACACACACACACACACAATGTCACATACAGCTTTCTGAGATTTTGTGTGTTCTGTTGTTAGGTTGTTACAGAAACACACCAAATCTCAGAAAGCTGCACAAATATTTTATTTATTATTTTATTTTATTTTATTGTGGACTTCAATTCTCAGAGTTCCTCAGACAGCAAAGCCAGCCAGCATTAGTTGATCACTGAGGAAATAGATTAGCTAAGCAATTGATTCTGTCTGGGCTGAAAGTGAAACTGCTTTCTGGCTGGGAAAAAAGCCATGCGTTCATCAGTAATCAGGTAAGTGCCTTAGAATCTCTACTCTTACTTGTAGAAAGCATGTTTTCTACAAGTAAGAGTACAAGTAAGGTTCTGCTGATGAGGAACTCAGGTGAGATCGCCAGAGGAGACTTTAAATTTTTTTTTTAAAGTTTAAAGTCTCTGCCGATCTCCGCTGAGGGGCGGGATCCTCAAAGGCTTTTTTTTACTTTTAAAGGCATGTTTCGGCTGAAGAAAAACCGGCTTTAAAAAGTAAAAAAAAAAAAAACCTCAGTTGATGGTGCGGCTCAGCAGAGGCAGGGGGGCAGGGATTTTTGCTACCGGTCCTCCGAACCAGCAGCCGCCATCGCTACTGGATCGCGCGAGCCGGTCCGAACTGGGAGCATTTTACCCTGGTCTATAGTTGTTAAAACATGTATCTCACCTCAAGATCGGACATATGGGTATCTGGGATTTTTTTTACTTTTTCAATTTGCAATCTCTTATTTTTATTTTTTATTATATTTTGTACTGTTGTTTTTTTTTCAAATTCTTTGTTTAAGTCAAGGTTTATATCGATACGGAGCCTTAGTTTGCCGAAACTTTCTATATTGTTCAGCCGGAATACATCCATGTACATTTCATCAGAGCAAGTCACGCTGTAGATGAGTTGGTGCTTCAAAGCTATAAAATAATCTTTTGACCTCTTCTTCAGCAATCCAAGTCCTTATGTTAAACAAGAGTGTAATTTCAGTTTATATAAATGAACTCTGTCCTCAACTCCCTTAGCAAAGTGAAGACAGGCAGTAGCCATCTGAGCTGGAGAGCTTCCTGCTGCTGGAACAAAATCTTAGGCTCTGGACATTTTATTCAATTTTCAAATGGTTCAGTTTGTAAGAGAATTTAGGAATGATTCCCCCAAAGGCAAGGATGAAGCTGCTGATTTTCCTTGGCTATTTTAATACAGGTCTGAGGTGAATGAAGTTCTGAGGTGAATCTATGATGTCAGCAGTATCTTTGCAAATAGTCATAAAAAGAAATGAGAGTTTATTTATATAAGCTGAAATACTTATCAGTAGTAAGTATTTTTCTTGAGTCCTTGAGTGGCTCAGACTGCTAAGACAGTCTGTTATTAACAGCAGCTGCTTGCAATTACTGCAGGTTCAAGCCCCACCAGGCCCAAGGTTGACTCAGCCTTCCATCCTTTATAAGATAGGTAAAATGAGGACCCAGATTGTTGGGGGCAATAAAGTTGACTTTGTATATTTGCAATCTCTTATTTTTATTTTTTATTATATTTTGTACTGGTTTTTTTTCCAAATTCTTTGTTTAAGTCAAGGTTTATATCGATACGGAGCCTTAGTTTGCCGAAACTTCATCAGAGCAAGTCACGCTTTAGATGAGTTGGTGCTTCAAAGCCGCCCTGAGTCTTCGGAGAAGGGCGGGATATAAATGCAAAAAAAAAAAAAAAGAGTAATGATCAGTAAATGATCAGCTTGAAACTGAAGATCTCAGATTTTGCAAGTTAAAAATTATTTTAGAATTTTGTACAATACAGCTCAATATGTCCTCAAATTATGACCATAATTGAACCCAACATTTCTGTTGCTGAGTGAGATAGATGTTAAGTGAGTTTTGCCCCCATTTTACGACTTTTCTTGCCACAGTTGTTAAGTGAACCCTTGCAGTTATTAAGTTAGTCACACAGTTGTTAAGTGAAACTGACTTCCCTTGTCCCTTTTCACTTCGCTTATCAGGAGATCACAAAAGGTGATCACATGATCCTGGACACTGCAACCGTCATGAATATGAGTCAGTTGCCAAACATCCAAATTTTGATCACATCACCTTGAGGATTCTGCAATGATCATAAGTGTGAAAAACGGTCATAAGTCATTTTTTTCAGTGCCATTGTAACTTTGAACAGTCACTAAATGAACTGTTTTAAGTTGAGGACTACCTATATTTCCTTTGTTACATTTACCTTTACTTGCAGTGAAGGTGTATCTTAGTTCTGCAATAGACTCAGCAAGATTATCAATCCTTATGTGGCAGGCATTTTGGAATGTGTTAAGTTATTGTACGAATACACAAAAATGTTGCTTAAAAAGTTAAATGACATCAGGATGTTGTTTCATGCATACTGAAGTACAATCTGTGCACTAATCAGAGTGTAGATTGATAAACGTTATTGCACTCACAAAAATAGCAGCAGTCATAACAATAATGTAATTTGAACAAGTTTAGAGAATCTCATCAACAGACATCTAAAGGATAATTATTAGCAAGGGATGAGACCTCGTGTAGATTTGCTTTTCTACAAGTTGAATATACTGTTGAATTCTGAAACAAGCAAGTTAAAAAAAATACGCTGAATAAAGGTGTCAAAGGAGAAAGCAACAAGACCATTTCTGCCTCCTATTTCCTCTGAGTGTCAAAAAATCGATTTAAGCAATTGGCAAGCCTATAAATGCATGGCCTTTCCGGCAACCTCCGTTGATATTCCAGCGGGCACAGTGGTTGGAAGGTGGAAAATTATGATCTGTAATGCTCCAATTGTTCAAGTTTTTAAGCAGAAAAAGTTAAGCATGTTTTGCCAAATATTCTGCTATTGCACTTGTCAATAAAATGTTTTCATTTTTGTGGGGGAGAGGGCTATCTCTCTGCAGGCCACCTTTAATGTCAACATCATCAACTGAAGAGAAGCATTTAAAATTGTAGTAAAGAAATAAGCTGTCTTAACAAGTTGTTTCAGTTGCTTGGCAACACTTAAGGCAAATGTATTGGGGATTATAAGCAGTTTAAGGAACTTGGGACCCCAAAGCAACATCAAGGCTAAAGCTCCATGCTCTCCCTTTCCTGCCAGCACTAAGTTTAAAGCAGTGGTGAAAACCTACCGGTTCACACCGGTTCAGGAGAACTGGTAGTGATAAAATCTACCAGTTCAGTGAATCAGTAGTAAAAAAAGGCTACTGGTTGGTCTGAATCGGTATTTCCGGCAATCAACTGTGTTGCACGATTTATATTCGCTAGAAAGCAGGAAATCCTGCTTTCTAGCAAATCTAAATTGTGCGGCACAGCTGTAACCCTCCCTTTGCTGTTCTGTTTACCTTCAAACAGCTCCTTTTTCCATGCAAAGTGCACATTTGGTGCACACTGTGTATACACACACACAGTGTGTGTCTGGCACGCACTGCACATGCACATGTGTGGTGTGTACCACGCATGTGTGAGCAGCAAACTGGTGGTGACCGGCGAAAGATTTCCTCACTGGTTTAAAGATATTTTAAAGACATTGGTTATCACTTTTAAAGCCATTTATGGCATAGGTCCAAGATACCTAAAGAACTGTCTCACCCCAATGGAATAGGCCTACCCCACTTGTTCCAGAGGAAGGGGCATGCTGTGGACCCCATTGGTCAAGAAATTCTGACTGGCAGGTCCAGAAGAAGGGCCTTTTCTGTCATGGTTCCTCTGCTCTGAAACCTTGTGCTCCTCAAGGAGAAATTCATCCCAACCTGCTTGGCCTTCTAAAAGAGTCTCAAAACCTGGCCCTGCCAATTGGTCTGGCACCCTGAGGGGGCATTCCAGTCTGGAGGTGGTTAGTGGACTAAGAAAAATATCCTATTCTCACCCCATGTATTATGGTTCCTGTTAAGTTCGGGCAATGACGAGGCAGGAGACGATACAAGTGACAACAGCTCTGTAGTTTATTGTGATCCCAGCAAAAACCAACAGGCAAAACCCCTCTTTAAATAGTATTTTGGCTGAGGCATCAGCCAATCAGCAACGTGCATTTTCCCGCCCAAATTTCCCTCCTAAAATTCAAATACATTACAGTTCCTAATTTATTTAATTTAATTTTAATATTATTTTTTAAAAGTTTCTAACTCTGCTTTTATGATACTGTAAACTGCCTAGAATTGCCTGACATTGAGTTTGGTGGTATATACCTTTAATTCATAAATAAATATTGAAAATCTAAATATTTCCTACATCTATTTGAAAATAATTATTTTTAGACATAAATTGTTTTTGGTTTTGAGACGCTACTTTCTCTGTTTTCTATTCTCTACTCTTCTACCAAACTCTTATAACAATTGCATGCATTTCAGCAAGTAGACAATAGAGTGGACAACAAAGAAACTCTCATCATGAAAATTCTCCTACTTCTCTAAGTCAATATTGGTATCTTTCTTTCCTGTCTTTTAACCAATTACCTTTCCATGATAAGCCTCTGTTTCTATTGCACAGCTTTTGACTTTATTTTGTGAAGGACAAACAGCAAACATACAGTATGAGATGGATTTCCATGCCTGGTCACACACTCAGCTAATGCCCACTTTATCTCTCTTTAAGATTACCTTTCAGTTCTACATAATGTGACATGCCTACAAAAAGGCAACGGCAATTTTAGTCCACATCAACAAAATCTCTGTTTCCAAATAACTACTGTACTTATTTCACTTTCCTAAGTGCTCATCTCAGGTACGGCTTCCGATTCTGAGCACAAGCTTTAAGAAAGTTTTAGAGAAACTGGACAGATTCAGAAAAGGAAACATTATGCAGAAAGATTTGTAGAACTGGGAGTACCATAAACTTGGGAAGAGAAAATTAGAAGGCTTTGATCATCCTTTTAAAATACCTGAAACGATGTCTCACAATATAAAATAAATACATGATCTTCATTCTAGAATTCAGGATAAAAATTGATAGATTCAAATTAACAGAAGACACATTCGATCTGAATGTTAGAAAAAAAACTTAATAACAGTAAGCCTGCTTCAACATTTAACCATTCACCTGGATCAGTGATGGCTAACCTTTTCTAGACCGAGTGCCCAAAGCATATGTGCACTCGTGCAAATGCACACGTCCATGCCCCAAATCCCCAAATGCAATGTGCATGTGTGACCCACACATGCGCCCTGCCCCTGTGCATGAGCCCTGCCCCTGTGCATGTGCCCCGCCCCTGTGCCTACATCCTGCCCTCACGCATGCATGCACAGCCCCCCACATGCACCCCACCCCCTGCCCATGCGTGACAGAGACTCAATGATCAACTGGTCGGTGGGAGGCATGTGCGCATGCGGAGCTGAACTGGGGCATTTGCTCACATGCCATTAGAGAGGGCGCTGTGTGCTATCTCTGGCATGCGTGCCATAGGTTCGCCATCACGGACCTAGATATTGCCCCTGGATAGAAGTCAAGCCACCATTTGAGGGGATTTCTTAATTTTAAATTTCTGCACTAAGCAGTTTGGATTCTATGATTCTTTTCAGTAGATAGTTGCTGTTTTACAGTAATATTAAGAACATTTTAATGTCTATTTTTCATTTACTGGTTTTTAAATTACAGTGTGTATATAAGCATTTTAGTTTTACAAAACAAGTCACTAAAAATAATTTTCCAATTATAAAAGATGTAAAATTAACAACCAATCATTGCAACATATTTAAATTATATATTTAATACAGAAAGCTTGACTGTTGGATTATATACCCCCATTAGGCTTAAATACTTATTCCTATTGGAAGATCAGCCTACTGGGATCCAAACCACAGATTGTCATATTTTCTCCTGGGCTCCAATGTACAGATTGTATGTAGAACTGCTACATTTATAATTAAGGTAGTGGTCCTAAGGACCTGATATATTGAACAAATTGGGGTACCCTGTAGGGGAGATTCATTTATCTGATTACTGACAATGTATTACCACATATGTAGTTTATCACTGCCTTTCCTCCTACCTATTTTATTCTATAATTGGACTATGTATTTTATTGGCAACATTGCAAGATTAATCATTCAACAAACAACAATTAATACTAATGCAGCAAGCATAGAAAGTCTGTGAGCGGGTGGCCACAGGGGTATAAATTAGTGAGGATGTGGAAGGGTGCAAGGGAGGGTCAGGGAAGTGTATGAGCGTGTGATATATGAGAATGGTGCAGGTTGAGGAGGGTGCATAAGGGTGCATGAGAAGTGTGCAGGTTGAGAAGGGTATGCACAGGTGCAAGGGGGTACATGAGAGTGCAAGGGGGGTTGGGGAGGGGGTGTGAGGGTGTAGGGAGTTGCATCAGAGATGCCATAAGTGCCATTGGCTTATAGGAATTCCCTAGCATTTGACTCTGTAAACCATAGAGAGGGCTGTCGAGCACTGTGAAGCAGTTTATAAGTAAATGCTATTGCTGTTTTTGGACTTGGCTTTATCTAACATGTCAACATTTTCCTAGTTGAAATTGTAATTGATTTTATCTTTATGTGTAGAGATTAATTTTCACCATGTGCTTGGACTGTCAGTTAATGCATTCTGCCAGTCTTCTATCTGTCTGTCCTACATAGTGGCTATTGCAATCTTTATATTGTATTTTTTAGATGATTTTTTACTTCTTTGTTTACCGGGCCTTTAGGTTCGCTGTGTGTTGTAATAGTCAGTGTGAGGTAACCCCAATATAAAGCTGAGACACTAAGTTTTGGATTCTGACAGAAAAATGTAACTTAGCTTTTTAACTGTACCATTAAACTGTAACTTTACTTTTGCCTTAATGGATTTAGGTCTGGAGTTTTTATTCTTTGCAGCAAGTGAAGTGCTGTTCAGAACACATGCAGTACAAGAAAGGCTCAATTACACTGATTTAATTTCTTTTCTCGGCATCCAGTTCAACCCCACATTCAGAGACAGAACATGCCACTTGACTGGACAAAGCAACAATCATTCCTTCTAATCAGGTACACTGAGCTGTATCAGGAAGCTCAAAGTGCCTAATAATAGCAACCATAAGAATATTTTACTGGGCACTTTGGGTTGAATGGGGATCTATTAATAAAATTTAAATTATCTTATTTCCCAGGTTACAAAAGGTAATCATTATTTTCTTCAACCAAGAAACCTAAAGATAATGATATTACAAAAGCTCTTTCTAGTCCATTGATCTATTATTGTTATTCAGCACTTGGAATATTAAGGCAATTTTCTGCATTTTTATGAATGTCCTCTAGAGATATAGAATAGAATAGAATAGAATAGAATAGAATAGAATAGAATAGAATAGAATAGAATAGAATAGAATTCTGTATTGGCCAAGCGTGATTTGTCTTGGTGCATACGCTCTCAGTGCATACACAAGGAATTTGTCTTGGTGCATATGCTCTCAGTGTACGTTAAAAAAAAGATACATTTGTCAAGAATCATAAGGTACAACACTTAATGATAGTAATAGGGAAACTGTCAATATAAATCTTAAGGATACCAGCAACAAGATTACAGTTATACAGTCATAAGTGGGAGGAGATGGGTGATAGGAACGATGAGAAGATTAATAGTAATGCAAACTTAGTAAGTAGTTTGACAGTGTTGAGGGAATTATTTGTTTAGCAGAGTGATGGCGTTTGTTCTTGTGTCTAGTTGTTCTGGTGTGCAGTGCTCTATAGCGTCATTTTGAGAGTAGGAGTTGAAACAGTTTATGGCCAGGATATATTCCTTTAGCAAACATTTCAGACAGTTATTTGATGTTTCCTGGACAACCCACCAGTTGGCAACACCTAGCTGGCATTTGCTAATCTAAAAATGAAAAATAGTCATATCACATTAGTACTTAAAAGGAGATTATCACAAAGAAATCCAGGTGGGGTTCCCTGAAGGCTTGACTAGGAAGTTGAAAAAAAAATCTTGGAAGAAGCACTGTTCTTTATTGTTCCCAAGAAAACAACATGTATATCTCCATGAAGTTACCATCATACGCAATTTTATTTTCCCTCCCATTTTGGAAAGATTTTTGAGCATTTCAAAAGAACGTTTCTGAATTACAGTCCACACATATTGGGTTTTCTTTAGCTATAATGAATATGTATGAATTCTCTTTACAAGCTGTCACTGTTTTGTAGCCTAGTAAAATAAATCAACTTCTGTTTATTTTCTTGCAACAATACAGAAGTAGCCTTTTTCCAGGGCATATTTTGTTCACAATACAATTTATGCTCTGAGATTCCTGAAGGAGTTCCATCCAAATACAGGCATGATCCTGCTTATCTTAAATGCCCAAAATCGACCAGATAATGCCACTTAGATACGGTTTTTATGGTTTGAAAATTTGAAAGATTCTTAAAATAAAATTTGTAGAAAATTTCAGTAGATAGCCTTTGCCACAGTATCCCAGCATCCTTTCTTTTTCAACTTGACAAAAGTGTCATTAGGAACATAGAAAAATTGATGAAAATATGTTTTCAAAATCTATCAAAATGTCTTTGATGTGAAGTGAAACTCTATCAAGAAATAACATCCTTAAGACAAAAAGATTAAAATCTGCAGGTGCTTTATATTTCCTTGTTGAAACAATTGCAAAATTGATTAATTTTGCTGAATTAAAAAGTTAGTTAGTTAGTTTACTTTATTGTCATTGCACCTCATACAACAAAATTAAATGTTCATCTTCAGTGAACATTGTATAATGAATTCAATATAGTTACAGCTCTGGGATAGAAGCTGTTTTTCAGCTATTTGTCCTTGTCTGTATTATCCTGTATCATCTGCCAGATAGTAATAGTTCAGAAAAAGGGTTCCCAGGATGTTTTAAACTTTCTTAAGGCAGAGGGAGCTATAAAGCTCTTCCAAAGAGGGGAGAGGGCAACCAATGATCCTCTGGGAAATGACATTAAACCTTTGGAGTGCTGTCCTATCTGCTACTGTACAATTGATAAACCATACACAGGTGCAGTAAGTTAAAATACTCTCTATGGTGCAGCAGTAGAAGGTCACCAGCAGTTTTTCATTCAGTTGTTGTTTCCTGAGAAGTCTCGGGTAGTATAATCTCTGCTGGGGCCCTTTTGACCAGTGCTGAAATGTGAGTGCCCTAGGTCAGGTCCTCTTTTATGATAATACCAAGAAATTTAAAACTAGCCACTTACTCCGCTTGGTCTCCCTTGATAAGCAAGGGCTGGATGTCTGATCTATTCCTTCTATAGCCCACTATAAGATCCTTGGTCTTATTGGTGTTAAGGACCAAGTTATTGTCTCCACACCACAAAAGCAACCGGTCCACATCATCTCAATAGACAGGAGATGAGATGAGTCCCACCACTGTTGTATCATCTGCAAATTTAATAATAGTATTACTGGCGTGAATGGGAATGCAGTCATGAAGCATTGTCCTTTGAAATATCCTTACTCAATCGAATGTCAACATACAGTAAATCAGGAACAGACTGGAAATTTCATAGACGCTTAACACCATTATAATTTTCTTTTATAGGGACAATCCCTGAATAGTGGAAGCATGGCTACCTGAACCTTTTTGTTCTAAGATGTTTTGCCACTATAGCTTATTATATACACAATTGCTCCTGGGTCATAAGTGTGCAGTGCCAAAAGGCGTTTATTTGCATCAGAGTGAAAAACCTATTTTGACTAGACATCTGAATTGACTCTAGTGCAGGGGTGTCCAAACTTGGTCCCTTTAAGACTTTTGGACTTCAACTCCCAGAGTCCCTCAGCCAGCAAAGCTGGCTGAGGAACTCTGGGAGTTGAAGTCCAAAAGTCTTAAAGGGACCAAGTTTGGACACCCCTGCTCTAGTGGGTGTATGTTTGCATGTTTTTGTATGGGGAAAATAAATTAGGATTGCATCTCTGACTGGAATGTTGCTCCCATCAGAGACAATCATCATGATGAAAAATATATTGTGACAACACTATATAAGTTCTGGCCTTTTTGTGTTGACATCACGATAACATAACATAACATCAGAGTTGGAAGGGACCTTGGAGGCGTTCTAGTCCAACCCCCTGCCCAGGCAGGAAACCCTATACCATCTCAGTCAGATGGTTATCCAACATTTTCTTAAAAATTTCCAGTGTTGGAGCATTCACAACTTCTGAAGGCAAGTCGTTCCACTTATTAATTGTTCTAACTGTCAGGAAATTTCTCCTTAGTTCTAAGTTGCTTCTTTCTTTGACCAGTTTCCACCCATTGCTTCTTGTTCTACCCTCAGGTGCTTTGGTGAACAGCCTGACTCCCTCTTCTTTGTGGCAGCCCCTAAGATATTGGAACACAGCTATCATGTCTCCCCTAGTCCTTCTTTTTGTTAAACTAGACATACCCAGTTCCTGCAACCGTTCTTCATATGTTTTATCCTCCAGTCCCCTAATCATCTTTGTTGCTCTTCTCTGCACTCTTTCTAGAGTCTCAACATCTTTTTTACATCGTGGCGACCAAAACTGGATGCAATATTCCAAGTGTGGCCTTACCAAGGCATTACAAAGTGGCACTAACACTTCACGTGATCTTGATTCCCTCAGTTTATGCAGCCCAGAACTGTGTTGGCTTTTTTAACAGCTGCTGCACACTGCTGGCTCATATCTAAATGGTTATCCACTAGGACTCCAAGATCCCTCTCACAGGTACTACTATTGAGCAAGGTACCACATATACGGTACTGGTGCATTTTGTTTTTTTGGCCTAAATGTAGAACCTTACTTTTTTCACTGTTGAATTTCATTTTGTTAGATAGCGCCCAATGTTCAAGTCTGTCAAGATCTTTCTGTAACTTGAGCCTATCTTCTGGAGTGTTGGCTATTCCTGCCAGCTTGGTGTCATCTGCAAATTTGATGAGTTCCCCATCTATCCCCTCGTCCAAGTCATTGATGAAGATGTTGAAGAGTACTGGGCCTAAAACAGAGCCTTGGGGTACTCCACTGCATACTTCCCTCCATGTGGATGTAGTTCCGTTGAGGACTACACGTTGAGTGCGGTTAATAATAATGTATGCATTATATATGAGGTAGAGCTAGATTACAATGTTTTGTCATTAGCTTTCCTATTTTGCTGCTATCCTGCCACCCCCACCCTCACCCCCCATGAATGCCATTACATTAACTCACACAGTCTCAAAGCTCAATGGTCATGGGATAGGAATGATTGGAATCAAAGTCCAAACGCTTGTGGGACCCAAGTTAGGAAAATGTGTTTATTTAAGCTTCCTGCATTCATCCTTTTCCTTAAGACTTTCTGCATTGTTAACCTTTTCTGCAGTGGGGTGAAATGATTAAACTGAACCAAGAGATGTATTAAATATTAATATGTATACTTGTTTCTTGGTTAGTCTAATTCATCCATGGACACTATTAACTTCAAGATAATGACTATTGTCTGATACCCAGAATGAAGAAAAGCTTTGTGGGAGATATATGAATTGCATATGGAAGGTCAGTTGCTATGCATCTTATCAAACGTGGCTAAAATATGAATACTGTGATGTATAATAGATAGTGCAATCTAGTTTTCTCCTTTTCCTCAAGGCAGACTTACAAAGATGGGGGAGAGGGGAGTAACTGTACCACAGCTAATGTGCGTATTGCAGTAGAATTCTACAGCCAGTCCTTACGAGTTATTCCTAAGAAATTGTAACATGAAATCAACATTCCAGATTAGGAAATCAGTTCAATTGCTACAAGAATTGTCAAGTAAGTTGATTTTTTTAATGAAAAAAAGGGACTAAAATGAGAGGAAAAAAAATATTTTTATCTTTTATTTTTTTCTTCATCCAGAATCTTCTCTAAACTTTGAATAAATCTTTTTGTTGCATGGTATGCTACTCATACCATATAGGTTTATAGTTAATATAATTTTATTTCATTTTAACAATAAAAATAGATAAACATAAGGAATAGACTAATGAGGATTTTTTTAAAAAAGAAAAAAATCCTTTCTGATTGATCTCTGTATTAATGCAAGGCTAAAATAACTACTGGTTCTGGAAAAGATAATCAAGTACATGAATATAATTGTGCTGATAATTGGTCTGAACTCACAACACAGGTTGAATCCCTTCATTGGTGTAAACTGTCATTAAATTATGATGCACATTATTTAAACATTGTTGCTAGTCTCCTCCAGCTAATAAAGAATAATAGCAAAATCAATACATTGCAATAAAAATGGTAGTAGGACTGTCTTAGAATATCATTTGTAGCTTTTGGTGAACTAGAAATTGAACTGATTTTCTATTTTTCTTCAGGAATTGTAGGGGATCCAGATGAGAATATCTGTTTACCTACTGTCCATTTCCACAATAAATCTGCTTTATTCTGGAAACCTATAATACTGATATAATTCAATTTATAGTTCAGTGTTCTATGTAGTGATTCATTCCCTTATTAATCAGATATCCTTGATTTTTCAACATTGTAGCAACCAACAAATACATGTGTATAAAAAAAGTGCAAAGAAGCTGAAGAAGAGATAGGGTACAGATATTTGATTATCTCTGATAAATCTATTTTCTATTAGCGCTGTACAAGGGCAGTCAAAATTTGGTTTCCTTGGCAGAAACCAGAACTCAAGAGGGGAATGGGGGTTTCCTAGAAACTTTTAAATGCCCAGCAAGTGAAACATGTACCTCTATCTTGCCTTGTCCCTTATTCAAAATTCATCTTCAATATATAGTTCAGGAGTTCAACATAAAACATTTTTAAATGCTATATTTGGGGATTTTCTATCATTCCATACTATCTTGGCAAGAAGAGTAATAACAGATTCAAGAGCTGAAAGATTTGACATCCAGTCTGAACATTATTATTAGGCTACTTACAATTGTTCCAATCATTTTTCAGTTGGGAAATTTAACTATTTGCTCTTCTTATTGTAGCACAAATTTTCATCTTCAAAAGCAGTAAGACATAGTTTTGGAGAGAAAAACAGAGTTTATAAGATATTGAAGTGATGGTTAGCTTCTGCCTTTTAGGATCATTAGCATTAAAGGAACAAGCAATCAAGAAATGAACTGCTTGGTAGAGCAGCCATAAAGACCTTGGAAAAGATATTCAAATGTTGTGATGTGTCTATTCCTATAAAGATCAAAATATTTCTATGAAAGTGAAAGTTGAACTTTAAAGAAGCAGGATAGGAAAAGTATTGATGTCTTTGATGTTGAAGAAGACTCCTGACACATCCAAGAAAACAAACACATGGATATTGAACAAATCAATTCAGAGTTCTCACTTGAGGTGCAAATAACTAGCTCAGCGAACCTACTTTGGATACACTATGCAAAGATCCAGCTCTCTGCAACAGGCCCCAGTGCTGGGAAAGGTAGAATGAAAGAAAAGAAGAGGAAGACCAGCAGCAAAGGAATTGGCTCAATTATAGTGGTGATAAGGGACGCGGTGGCTCAAGGGCTAGGATGTTGAGCTTGTCGATCAAAAGGTCAGCAGCTCAGCGGTTCTAATCCCTAGTGCTGCCGTGTAACAGGGTGAGCTCCCGTTACTTGTCCCAGCTTCTGCCAACCTAGCAGTTTCGAAAGCACGTAAAAATGCAAGTAGAAAAAATAGGGACCACCTTTGGTGAGAAGGTAACAGCGTTCCGTGTGCCTTTGGCGTTGAGTCATGCCGGCTACATGACCACGGAGACGTCTTCGGACAGCGCTGGCTCTTCGTCTTCGTCTTTGAAACAGAGATGAGCACCACTCCCTAGAGTCGGCAACGACTAGCACGTATGTGCGAGGGAACCTTTACCTTTACCTATAGTGGTGATAAGTGGAGAGAGGTGGGTTTCAGCATGTTCTGACCAGTTCTGGAGAACCAGTAGTGAAAATTTTGAGTAGTTCGGCGAACCGGTAGTAAAAATTCTAACTGGCCCCACCCCCATCTATTTTCTGCCTCCCAATCCCAGCTGATTGGAGGAAATGGAGATTTTGCAGTAACCTTCCCCTGGATTGGGGTGGGAATGGAGATTTTACAGTATCCTTCTTCTGCCATGCCCACCAAGCCACGCCCACCAAGCCATGCCATGCCCACCAAGCCACGCCCACAGAACCAATGGTAAAAAAAATTGAAACCCACCAATGGTAATGGGGACTTCAAAGAACCATTGGGGGACTTGAAAGAACAAACTAGGGATAAGTTGCCATGAAGAAAATCAATGTGGTTGCTAGCAGTCAAAAACAATTTGACGGCACAAAATCAATGGAATTAGATACTCTTGAAAAAACATTCAATATTTGCCACAACTGGTGTTATGTATCATTTTAAGTGGCATTGAATATGCCAAAGGTGCTTTTTCCAAAAAGCAACTGGACTTTCTTGTTTTTGCCTATGAAAATATTTTACTTCTCATCCAAGAAGTTTCTTGGATGAGAAGCAAAATGTTTTTAAAAGAAAATAAATCAAGTAAGGCTACTTATCTGGTGGAAAAAGTACCTTTGGAACAACCATCATCTAGATGATTGAGAATCTCCATACATAAATGGGCATTGAATGCATAGTGAATGTACATTTTTGGTACCACTTTCATTTTCTTAGTTAAAATTTGCTTCAAAGTTTGTAAACCTTAAGAGGTCAACCTGGCTTTTATTTCTGGGTTACTTGTCACGTTGTGGTTGTGGTTGATTTTCTCAATTTTTTACTCTCATGCAGGTATTTGCACTGTGGCAAAAACATAGTAGGCATAGACATAGTCCTAAATGGACTGTGTCTCCTGTACAGATATCCTCGATCTGATTTTTAAAGAATATAATCGTGCTTTCATGGCTGTAGTACTATAATTACAGCAACTATCTAAATTAGTTATCATTATGTTATATTAAAAATGTACAAGATAAATCCAGATTACAGGATAAAAAGGATTAGAGGTCATGCAATGTAGATAATTAAAGTACAAAATTTCAACAGTGCAAAAGAGTTCTGGGACTGGCAAGAACAAAATCTGCACAGCTACTTTCCTTTGCTCTAGTCTAAGTGCTTATCTTATCCATTTTGTCAAAGATATTGATTGCACTTCATCATTCAGTCTGCTAATATAAATAGCCATTTTAGCAAGTAAATCCATGAATGGAGTGCATCTATTTTTAAGAGAGTAAGAAAGTACTGTAGAATGAAATAAACCTAATTTCTGTTCTCTCTCTCTCTCTCTCTCTCTCTCTCTCTCTCTCTCTCTCTCTCTCTCTCTCTCTCTCTCTCTCTCTCTGTCTGTCTTTCCCTCCCTCCCCTCCTCTCTCTCTCCCGCCTCCCTTTCTCCCTCTCTCCCTCTCTGTATATTTATGCTTCCAAGAAGGTCTAATAAAGCTTGAAAAAATTGGCCTTTAAGATAACGGAACATCAGCCAGGGTGTTTTCAAAATGTCATTCCTCAATTCTTCAAGTATAAATAATCCCACAAAAATGTCTTTCACTACAAATATTTCCATGTATATGGATGTGGATCAAAAATGGATCTGGTGTGATTTCTATAGAACCTGTGGACAGAAAGAAAATAATTTCACTATTCTAAACTGCTAAATTAATAAGAGAAATGTATCTTGCAAACTGTCAGTCCACACAGGTTTGAAAGGATGCAGTGTCCCAAAGTTCCAACTGTTGTGTATCTGGTCATTGGTTTGCTGATGTAAGGGTATGGAATTTTCTTCCCCATCAAAATATGAATAAACTTTAGCTTGCTGGCTTGATTCCCTCAAGACTGTATGTTGGAAGTTTAACTTTGGTGTCAGGTTTTTAATGTTTGGGGTTTTAATAGATATGTATATTATCTTATTTTATTATTGAGGATGTTTTAACTGTTGATTGGGAACTGCCCTGAGTTTGATATAATTAATATAATTAATAATGTCGCTATAGGTTTAAAATAAAACAAAATAAATAGAATAAAATAAATGATTTAAGAGATCTTGCAAATACCCATGACTTTAGAGCTAATACCTAGCTGCACATGGGGTTTTGTGATGGACAAGGTGATCATTTGCATAAAATTCTGTTGAATTCAAAGGAACCTACTGCCATCTGCAAAGATTTTTAATCTATACCAGAAGTTTCTTTTCTATATATATCAAAGCCATAACTTTTCTATTTTAATACTGACTCAGCTAAGGAAAGACATAAGATGTGAAAAGATGACACTGATTCATTCAAATGATAAATTAAAAATATGACATGGAAATATCAGTTCTATTATAGTTTTGTTATTATTATTGACACAAGTGTGTAAAATCACAGATGCCAGTTCTTTAACTGGATTGGTCGTCATATATATTCTTCCCAAGAATGCAGGATGATTTTATTATATGGGATAGTGTATATGCAGATCGAACCAGTGTGGCCTTTTGTAATTGACAGATGGAAATTTTATCAAGGTGCAGATTGTCTCAATGCTTTCCAAGATTTTTAGTATGGCATCCAGTATGCTAATCACCATTGGGATCACTATGGCCAAGTTATGCCATGAATTTTGAATTTCAATTTTCAGATTTTGCTAGTTTGAGATCTTCACCAATTCTTTTATACTATTCCTTGGTATTGCACATCAATTATCCACCCAGTCTTCATTTTCAACCACAATTAAGTCTTGTGTGTCATGAGCCAAGACTTTATTAGTCTTCTTTGGAAATCCCATACTATTTTAACCTGCTTACTTTCAACTGCTTTTTCAAATACCAACATCATAGATATTTTTCAGTACTGGCACAAGATAATATTTATACATGTTCCAGTGAATCATTTTGCTGACTAGTGGCTAAGAACTAAGCTTGTCAATTGAAAGTTTGGCAGTTCAGCGGTTCGAATCCCTAGTGCCGCGTAACAAGGTGAGCTCCCATTACTTGTCCCAGCTTCTGCCAATCTAGCATGTAAAAAATGTAAGTAGAAAAATAGGGACCACCTTTGATGGGAAGGAAACAGCATTCTGTGTACTTTTGGCATTTAGTCATGCCGGCCATATGACCACAGAGACGTCTTCGGACAGTGCTGGCTCTTCGGCTTTGAAACAGAGATGAGCACCGCCCCCTAGAGTCGGCAATGACTAGCACACATGTGTGAGGGGAACCTTTATCTTTACCTTTTTATGTTATGTTGTTGTTTATAATCCAAATGTATGATCTTCTTGCACATGCTGGTTTACTGTTTCTTCTATTTCTTATACAATGTGCACTTTGAATAATTTAATGATTTTTCAGTTTTGGCTTTTGATTGCATTAGTTAAAATAATTTGCTGTTGAGCAGCCAAAATCAAGCTTGCATTTTTTTAAAAAATGTACCCGTTTAAACTATTGCCAGGATTTATGTTTAATCTATTTTACCCTTGATCTTTATAGAAATGAACCATGTAATGCTTTTCCTAGCTAGCATTCTTTTCACATTTCTGTTACGTTATGTTAATATTCATATTTTGTTTATTGCACATTTGGTAAGTTCCAGTTTTTAACTTGCATCGATGCCTGTTCTCTGCTGTCTTTTATGTAATTAGCCAATGCATGCTTTTCTTCTTCGATAGTTTGACTTGAAGTAAATCTCTATTTCTGTGGGACAGGAATAATCTACCAATATCACTAATACAGAGTGAATAGTGAATATTTTCTTGTGGTGGTGGTCATAACTGTCCAGTTCAGCTTGTATCCAATCAATAATTCCAGCAATATATCATATCACAGGTGTAGCAATTTCCCCACTCTTTGGATGTATTCTTTATTAATTACATTTTAACTTGTCCATGCTTGATATTATCCAAATTGTTCTGATTCTTGTAAGCTTCATCCTGGGGGCTACAAGGTTTCAGAATTGCCCATATGAACAAACATTTTAAAGTGTATAGACTGGATATAACATAAGTGACCATGGATCTGCATGCTGTGAGCACCTGGCTTCATCATGGAAAAAACAGCCTTTCTTACAATTTTCCTGTTTACATATTATGGATATATCATATTTCTAGTAGCAGGTGTTAAAAGTTATTTACTTTGGCCTGTTGGATAATGGGTGCATTAGCATGGTTGCATAAAGTAACAGAAAATAAACTGCCCAGATGGAACTGATAAAAATAATCTAAGGAAAAGTGGTAGATGAATAATGCATTTTTCCAATTCTTTCAGTTAGAGTAATGACTCATCTTCTTTTTGGAAGATATATTGTACTGCTTGAAAAGTCAATTCAGGAATAAAAGTAATAATAATAACAGAGTTGGAAGGGACCTTGGAGGTCTTCTAGTCCAACCCCCTGCCCAGGCAGAGTGAGAAAGGAACAGTTAGACATCCATTATCACATAAGCATGTGATCAATAAATTAGAATTTAAACTCCAGGTCTATTATAAATGTAGTTTGATTTCTGTATTGTATTCTGCAATTGCTGATCATTATTAAAGATCTTTGGGTATCAGCAGTGAAAGAAATTTATTAAGCTAAGCCTTGCCCTTGGTTCTTCTGCAGCAAGTTTCTGATAGTGGGCTAGAATTTCTAGCAAGAGATGCCATACCCTGCATCAGTGGTGAAATGCAAAAATTTTTGCTACCAGTTCTATGGTTGTGGCTTGGTGGACATGGCTTGGTGGGGGTCATGTGGCTGGGTGGGTGTGGCCAACTTTTTTCTTTTACTTTTTAAAGCATTTTTTACTACCTATTTGCCCGAACTGGTAGTAAAAAATGCTTTAAAAAAGTAAAAAAAAAAAGGTTCCGATGATCACAGCTGTGCCGCATGATCGTCGGAACTTTTTGTTTTACTTTTTTAAAGCATTTTTTTACTACCGATACTGATCAATCCCAAGTAATATTAACTGTATATTCTCTTGTGACTCATTGAGAAATTACACATCTTCAGTTTAAAAAATAAAGAATGCAATCAACCTTCATGCTGAATCTATCTACATAAGAACAAGGATAGACTGATCTGATTTTATGTCTGAATGTACTAGAGATACCATGGTCTGGAGTACAGATTAATAACTGCAGAAATGATAATACAGAATAGTTTTTATACTTCATTGCAAAGGCTAATTAGAAAACGTTAGAGGAATGAATTAACTGAATAATAGTCTGAATTGTGGCTTCTCCAGAAATTTTGCTTTAACTTGGGGTATTTTTACAGACAGTCTTCTACTTACAAACTTTCACCAATGATAAATCTGTCTAAAACTCCAGCCTAGAGGGTCCCAGAAGAAGGTGGGAGAAGGTAGGAAAGGGTTAGTTTATGGCATGATATACATGTACACTTGACAGCACCTTTGTGCATTGAGAGACTCACCACACAGCACTTTGGATGTGTGTTTATTCATTTCCTGGTGTTTAGTTTGCAGTGGTCTTCCTTTGTGTATGGACTATAAATTACATTATGTCTGAAATTAAGCATAAGTGTCACTTATATAAGGCAAGAACTGCGATGTACATATTTTTAAATTTTGTTTAGACTTACAAACAAAACTGATTTATGGACAGCCTCCTGGAATGTAAGATGTTCATAAGTAGAGGATTGTCAGTAATTGCAGAATAAATGAAAATTAAAACATTAACAACATCCTCCTAAAAAGTTTAAATATGCTAAAATGTTTTAAAAGATATTATAGTAAGAGATATGCTGGTGGCATGATGATGTGAACCAGCCAGTAAAGGTGATAGTTCTCCTTTATAGAAAACGATGGAGCTCACAAAACGTTGAAAGCAACTTCTTCCTGGAAACTGAAACTACACAATAACTACAGTTAATGACCAAATAGAGGAGTGGTCACTAAGTTATAACTGTGATATCACTGAGTTCTACCCAGAACAGGTCAAAAGTATCCCACAAAAAATATATATAAAGGTATATATAAAGCTATGTCAGTTCTAAGCCCTTCAAAAAAAGTACAAATGTGAAGTGTTATTTTAATTTAGTGGCCCATCTACTGCCTTAAGAAGCATCAAAGAACTCACAAAATGTTTGAAAGATCAAGAATCAGTACAGGGAATTTCAGAGGAAATTCTGTGTCATTTTGGATGGCCATAAGATTTCTGCAAAGGAGGAAAGTTCATATATAAATTTGACCAAACCTGGTGAACGTTCCAATCTGAGGTTAGTCCCATTAATAGTATTTTCAATACTTTTTTTTTATTTCAACATCAGTTCTGGATCTTTCTTTTTCTGAGTGCCAACTATTTTACATACCAAGTTGTGTTGTACCTTATACACAGTGGTAGAATTCAGCCAGTTCGCACCACTTCGGGAGAACCGGTTGTTAACTTTCTGAGCAGTTTGGTGAACTGGTTGTTGAAAGAAATCATTAGGGCAGAGAATCGGTTGTTAAATTATTTGAATCCCACCATTGTTTATATGGTATAAAAGAAGTGATATTTCTGCTTGTAGCAGTGAAGCTCCCCAAAGTTTATGGACTGTTTGTTTTTCTTTTAGCAGGAAATTTTATTTCAAACCTATTCCTGGGCTTCAAAAAAGAAAAAAGTAGCATTCTGTTCACAACTGGTTCCCCTCCCCCAATATAAAGTTAGATAGATGGTTTCATAGATTCCTCTTCATAGCAACCAAATAAATAATAATAACCAATCAGATTTTGCTTTTGTGTACGATAAGCAAATGCACATTATTCTGCTGATGCCACTTTAAAATGCAGCAAAGACTGATCTGGGCTACTTTAATTCTTCAGAAATATTGCAATTACCATGTACTGAAGCTTAGGTAGAGGAAGCTGGAGTCAGATTCCCAAAAGCTCCATCTCTTTTCCACTTCTCTTCTGAAAAAAGGTGAAGACTGAACTGAAGAAAAGGTAAAAAGATACATGAGGAACCATTTAAAGTATGAATCTCAGTCACATTAGTTTCTTTCAGTGGTGAAATCCAATTTCTTTTACTACAGGTTTTATGGGTGTGGTTTGGTGGGCATGGCATGACTTGGTGGGCATGGTTTGGTGGGCATAGCAGGGGAAGGATACTGCAAAATCTCCATTCCCTCTCCACTCCTGGGGAAAGGATATTGTAAAATCCCCATTCCCTCCGCACTCCTGGGGCCAGCCAGAGGTGGTATTTGCTGATTCTCTGAACTACTCAAAATATCTGCAACTGGTTCTCTCCAATCTCTACTGGATTTCACCCCTGGTTTCTTTGCTATCCCATCTTGGATCTGGCAGGAGATCTTGCTGCCCATACAGATTCCAGCATAGTAGGGATGGGGAACTAATGATCCTCTATTTTTGAGTGACAACTCCCAACCTCTATCATCATTGCCCATACTGAAGTATGGATTATATGGAAAGATACAGGCTGCATGCTTCAATCTATTGGGAGGAGGGACGAGCTGGATTTTGGAGACTACATTTTGATGTATTTTTACACTGCTGCCCAGAATCACTTGGATGGCAAAATGGCTATTCCAGACACTGTAAATTATCATCATCATCATCATCATTATCATCATCATCATCGTTATACATGATATAATGGGTGTAGTCACATGAAATGGTTATCCATGTTTAACTTAGCCGTGTTTTAATTCATCTACATTTACATGATATACCACACAGTAAAGAAATTTCAATCTGGTTTCACAAATTATACTCGTTTAAATATATTTGGACATTTTGTGGTTTTCCACCTGTTCAAAAAGAGACCAGAATTCCACAAGGGAGATTTACATGACTGCCATTTAGTTAGAAGCCAGCCAACTCAGCAATCTTTGCGCCACCTCAGCAAACAGGCAATTCGGAGAAACTTCTGAAAATTATATAGGCCATTCTGTCACAGTCTACTGGATTGGATGATGAAGACTCAAGAGAATGAGACTCAAAAAAAAAAAAAAAGGAAATATATATATTAGTGTCTGACTCTTATCATTGATGGTTTAAGCCAAATGTGTCAAATTCAAGGCATGCAGGCCAGATTTTGCCTGCGGGGTGCTTAAATCTGGCCCACAGGACCACCCTGGAAACAGCAAAGGAACGGCCCGTTGTGCCTCTGCCAGTGAAAACAGAGTTTGGGAGGGCCCTGTGTGGCCCTCCCAAGCTCCGTTTTTGCTGGCAGAGAGCTGCAGGAGGCCATGCCCCCCCAGCAACACCTCCCCCCCCCCCGAGGTCAAACATAATCCTGATGCGGTCTCAATGAAATTGAATTTGACGCTCCTGGTTTAAGCCAATAGATTTAGGATATGCAGTTCTTGACCAAAATGTGAAAAAAATCACTTTGTATCAACACCTGGAAATAACATCAATAAAAATATCTGTGCATATGAGACAGGCATCTTTAGTCAGATATTCTTTCCCTCCCTCCTTTTTCCTGACCTGGAGCTATTGTCTTTTTCTTCTGTTCCTTCTTCTCATCTTTTCATCTCTGAGGGTCCCCAGAAACACAGCAGCAATGTAATGGTGCTGTTGGAAAAAGCAGTGCTGAATCCCCTTCCCATGTTTCCCTTTTTGCAGAATGTAAAGATGTTTTGTAAAGCAAACATTGTATGTTTAATTTTTTAGGAGGCTTAATGTACTGTTTCTCCCCCCAGCCCTCTCTCTCTCTCCATATACATGCACATATAGTACACACAGTGGTGAAATCCAATTTTACTACCAGTTCTGTGGGCGTGGCTTTGTGGGCATGGTGTGGCTTGCTGGGCATGGGAGAGTTAGGGTTAGGGTCTCCATTCCTACCCCACTCCAGGGGAAGGATACTGCAAAATCTCCATTCCCACCCCACTCTGCGGGTAGCCAGAGGTGGTATTTGCAGATTCTCTGAACTACTCAAAATTTCCGCTACCGTTTCTCTAAAACCTGACAGAACCTGCTGGATTTCTTCCCTGAGTACACACACATATATAGATACATAATATATAAAAAGTCTACACATCCCTGTTTAAAATGCCAGGTTTTTCAGATGTAAAAAAACCACTTTTTTCCACCTCCAATATATAACTTATGACAGGGGTCTCCAACCTTGGCAACTTTCAAACTTGTGGACTTCAACTCAGCTTTGCTGGCTGAGGAACTCTGGGAGTTGAAGTCCACAAGTCTGAAAGTTGCCAAGGTTGGAGACCTATGAAATGTACAATTCAATCAAAAAATAAACTGAAATATTTACTCTTCCTTCCAAAACACTCCCAATCTGTCAGATTGAGAGAGCACCTCCTGTGCACAGCCCTTTCGGATCAGCTCACAAATATTCAATTGAATTCACAACTGGACTCTGGCTGGGCAATTCCAAAACTTTGATCTTCTTCTGATGAAGCTGCTCTTTTGTTGATTTTGAGGTATGCTTTCGGTCGTTGCTGGTTTGAAAAGTGAAATTCCTCTTCAGCATATTCCTTCCACCTTGACTAAACAGTTGATGGGCAGCCATTCTGTGATCATAAGACTTACTGAAGGGCTAGCTGAGGCTCCTGAGCTGCTGTTTGTAATGAATTACATATTTTTCCATCCTCTGTTTTATAATTGGGCAGATGGTAGTCATGTATTTTTTATTATATCTTTTTATTCTGAACTAATTTTTCTGCATGGGAATTGATATGTGCTGTGTTATTGTTAATAATTCTTTGAAGAAGGGATATTTTATTGTCTGTTGTTAACCATTTAGGAGATTTTCTTCATGATGCTTTCTGTGCTACTTTGTGCTTCATTTTTGATACCTTATTTCTTTTCATAGTTCTCCAGACTGGCAAGATGCCCATTTTATGTGTCTGTGTGTGTGTGTGTGTGTGTGTGTGTGTGTGTGTGTGTGTGTGTGTGTGTGTGTGTGTATAAAATCAGAATAAAATTGCAATAAAAATAAAGGTTACAACTCAAAGATGGGGGAAAAAGAATATACAGGATGGGAGTGGGAGCTGCTACTAGTCAATAAATCACTTCCAGTGTTCTATTCCCCCATTGGGGCCCCAACCCAATAGGCAGAGCCTGGTCTTGGAGAAGGTCAGTAGAGTGGAAGTCAATCTTACCTCAGGGGGCAAGATATTCCAAAGGGCTGGGGCTGCAGCAGGCTTTTCTCTTAGACTCCACCTGCCAGAATTCCTTCAATAATAGGATCCTCAGCATGCCTCCTCTGCAGGCATGGGTTGGGGTAGGCAAGTCCCATTGGTGTGAGATAGTTCCTCAAGTAACCTGGACCCATGTCATGAAGGGCTTTATAGGTAATAACCAACACTTTGAATTGCAATTGAAAGCAAATTGGCAGCCACTGCAACTCATAGAAAGTGTAAAATGGGTCACTCTAAAGTCTCAAAGTTTGCCCTTACTACCACACTCTGCACCTGCTGAAGCTTCTGAATGCTCTTCACAGGTAGCACCATGTAGTGCCTATTGCAGTAGTCAAAGCATGAGATGACCAGGGCTTGAATGACTGAGCTCAAGGACTCCTGATACACGAAAGGCTATAATTGGGACAGAATCCAAAGTTGTGCAAAGGCTCTGCTAGCCACAACTGCCATTTGCTCTTTGAGCAGGAGTCACAAATCCAGGAGAACCCCTCAAGTGCAGACCAGGTCTGTCTAGGGTGAGTGCCACCAGGAGAAGGTTCCAAATGCTGCAGAAGCATCTGAGCAGGTGGGCGGAGTCTCCCACCATCACCGCTACCAGTTCGCCAGATCTGATGCGAATCGGTAGCAACCTAACACTGGGTACTACCCCATCCAGAGCTAAAGATGTCAAAATCCTGGATCTTGATGCTCCATGCACACAAAGCCATTTCGTCTTGCTGGCAAGATCACATATAGGATGGTAAATATCAAAAAGCATTGGGGGGACTCTTCTTGGCAGCAGTACACTTGATGGGAGATTGCTATGCAGGAAAGTAATAACTTCTTTGTTATGATTAGAGAAGCTTCATAGCCAAGTGCATCATGTGTGTAGATTGATTCATGTGGCTTAGAATTAGCTGTCTTTTATGATTTCTGCAATAAAATTTTGAAGAATAGCAGCCCTGTTGATCTAGTTTGTGTTAAATCAACAAAAAATAGTTATTAATATCTTCCAAACTTCTCCAAAAATAATAATTTACTCAGAAACTCCATCTCCTTCATACAAATACCCCTACATATATTCATTCAACAGTAATTCTCAACAAACTCAAAATTGCCCTAATTATTAAGCAGACAGCTCAGCCTGTATAAAATGAATATCTAAATTACAGTTCCAGCAAGGATTCATTCTGATTTTTTTTCATCCATTTAATTGTGTTAATTTTCAGCGGCTTGTCTAGGCAGACTTTTCAGAAGTGATTTGCCATTGCCTCCTTTCTAGGATTCAGACAGTGTGACTCACCTAAGTTTTCCCAGCTGGCTTTGTGCCTAATGTGAGTCTTGAAGTCACGATCTACCAGTTTCTAGCCTGATGCCTTAATTACTATAAACTGGCTCATTTGGAATTAGCGCATCATATTAAACTCCAGTGAAATCTAAAAATTAGAGCCAATGTAAACTTTGAGGGCCATTTGATATAAATGCAGTTTGGATAGCATGCCCTAAGCTTGCACAAAACAGCTAAGATAGTCTTCAACTTGCAACTACATTAAGTTGCAACACTTAACTACATTAAGTGATACAGTCATTAAATGAAAAGTGAATATATATAATATTATCTTTTTTGCCTATTGACTTTGATTGATGGTGATCACTTGATCCCAGGGACTAAAACCATAATAAATACATGCCAGATAGTGATCACATGATCATAGGGATGCTGTGATGCTTGTAAATGCAAAGACTGGTCATAAATCATTTTTTAAGCATCATCATAACTTCAAATGGTTGCTAAATGAAAGATCAAGGACTACCTATACTACAAGAAGAGGTCTATTTACAAAATCCCTGCAAAACACTCTTTCACTGGCATTCAAAATAGAGAACCTGCCATGCAGTATGCCTCCCCCCCATCCTGGTATGTATTTTCCCTACTTAAGTTTGTTATTGAAATAATTTAATTTCTTCTTCAATGGGGACCCAGAGAGATTCTTGTAAAGATAATCTGATGCTAAAACTTTCCAATTTATCCTTTTTCAATATTTTGCAATTAAAAGAAAATTGAAATATCCTTGAAAAAAGAATTTCAGTTGAGATAGGAAGCTGGGGAAGTGGTCCATAAAGTCATTGGTTCCATTAACACAATAGTGTTTCCCCTCGAAGAAGTCAGTAAGCAAAGAGCAAATGGGTGTCAACAAATAAAGAAGGAATACATGGACAATATCATTTATCTGACAAGCTTGAATGGCATAGAATCAACTCCATATATTTCATATTAAAAGCAGACCTTAAAAAATGGTCTCTCTTATACTTGATTAAAATGGACTACTGGAATAAAGATTAGATGAAATGAATACTAAGGTGGATATGAAAATCTATAAGTAAGATGGGAACATTTTTTTAGCATTTCATTTATAAAAAGAATATAGCCATGTACTTTAACAATCAAAAACTTATGACAGCTATCCATTATAAGAAATTAGTGTCATTAGTTATTAGTTATAAGAAATTCCATTTCTTTAGTGTCAACAAGAAATCTATGAAGCTCAAAGAGATAAATCCAAATAATGTGAAGTACATGCTTGAGAAAAATAATAATTTGAAAATGAGAAGGTACTTAGGGTCAGAAGGTTAGAAGGTGCTCTAATATTGCTCACACAGTACCCACTGCATACATCTTTGTTACTTTAAAAGCAACAGAAGGCAGCCTTAGAAACATTCTCAATAACACCATAGATCCTTGTTACTATGGCTGTGAGCAATCAATGCTTTTTCCATAGCATGCAAGGTGATCCAGTTCTTTTAGTATAATTAACAAAAATCTGTACTGTTCTGTTTCTAACCTAGCCTTTTGCGTTTGCATATTAATCAGAGCTTACTACCACATTTGAATTTGGAAGCTCACAATAATGTTTTCTCATAGACATAATACAATTGTGCAAAATTTATTATAAGAATGATTTTCTGGTAGGTTAATTGATAAGATTCCTAACAATATATGACAATATATAACAGAATAATATCAGCATTCATCTCCCACTACTGAGGTGTAAACTGTGTGACTTGACAATAGCCCTTTGTGCACACATGTCCTTGTCTGGATTTTAATTCTTTTTGGCGTATTTGGAATTGAGTTAAAGGGCCAAATGGGTACTTAAAGTCTTACCGAGACTAAGAACAGATACAATGGTTCTTCACTCTACCTTTTTGGGAGCATGACCTTGACACATCACAAATCCTAATATGACCCTCAAGCTAACAGAAGTAACCCACTATTCTTTTAAATCAGTGGTTTGTGTAAAGCTTTTATGACTAGACTATCAATTCTATCTGAAATTCAGTTTAGATTAAACAATCAAAAACATTGTAAAATATTACTAGGTATGCACAAAATCTTTCAACTTCCTACAATGTACACTGTAAAAAATTGACAATCGTAGCGATTCTTTAAAATGTTATATGAATTTAATTTTTATAAAAACTTGTATGTATCAGATTGAATTTGATTTCTTGACTAATTCACTTTATAGAAATTTGAATCATCAGTTTTGATTCTTGTCTGAACAGAAGGTACATAAAAGTAATTTCAAGCAATTTTCCAGGGACATACTTCTTAATGACATAGCTCTAGCAGCACACAAAGTTAAATTTTAGTGGCTCATTAAAGTGGGTAATTTAGGGATACAGTGTTAATTTGTATTGCGACTGTATGATAAAATAGTTGTGCTCAACAAGTCTTGTCATTCAAATAATTTTAGGGATGGGTAGTGAATTATGCTTTGCTCACTGAGCACTGAGCAGCTGCAGGCATTAATTTTGAAAAATACATGCACTAAACCTGAAGGTTAAAACTATTTAAAGATAACGCTCCAAAAATGTTTATTCTAATTTTATCAGAAGCAACACTGCTGCCTAATAGGACAAATACTGATAAATTGCCAAAAGCAGACCTTTAAATTATGGTGTAATTTAATGGACACAGATGCTTTTTATGCTGTAGGCCAAGACACAATTAAATATGCAAATTAATCATTTCTAACTAATGAATCTAAAAATGCCTTCAGCAGAAAATAACTGGAGAAAACGAGTGGATTTCCTTTTAAATATCATTATGGGAAAATGATAATTGAACTTCCATTTAAAAAAAAAATTAGAAATACCTAATCTCACTGCAATTCTATTAATTATGTTATGTTTTGAGGCTTTATATATGTATTTTTAAGCAATGCAGCTGAAAAATATTCTACATTCTAAAGTGAATGAGATACATATATTTTAAACAGCTATGTATAAAATCAGTGATAGCATTCAAAGTTTACATATTTATCAGAGTTCTTATTGCCATTTTTAAAAATCATATTAGAATACAAAAATGAAAGCAGTATGCCTTCTTTCCTCCAATTCCTTCAGCCCTCTACTTCATTTAGCCTCAATTATGCAGGTTAGGTTTTATTTAGTATCAATTAACAGACTTCCCCTCATTAGAAAAATATATTTAGGAAATATTTTAAACTGATAAAATAAAGATAGCTTTAGTACTTGCACACAAGGGGCATGGTGACTCAAGAGTTAAAAATGCTGAGGTTGTCAGCTGGAAAGCTGGCCGCCTGGGTTTTGAAACTTAAGGTCTGTACAACAGCCTAGGTTCTAGACCTAAGGGCTGTGAACTTCTGTTACTTTCTCCAGCCCACCTAGTTGTTCAAAACATGCAAATGAGAATAGATGAATAGATACCACTTAGTGTATTTTTGGTGTATAAGACGCACTCCCCCCCCAAAAAAAGTGGGTGGAAATGTCTGTGCATCTTATACAGTGAATATTGTCGAAGCCCTGCCAACTTGCAGCCCCCACCCTTTGGCCCTTGCCTCCCAGCAACTTACCTCCTTGCAGCAAATAGCAAACAGCCTGGTCAGCTTCAACACAGCCTGATTTTGCACAAGCAGCTGATTGGTGGTTGGATCGGCCTCCCGGAATACTGCCTATCAGCTGTTCCAAGCTGCAGGGATTGCCGCTGCCATTGACACCCATCGCTGCTGCTACCTATCGCCGCCTCTGCGCTCTCCATTTTTGGCCTCCACATGCCCCATTTTCAGCCTCCATGTGTCCTGTTTTTGACCCATTCCAGGCAGTGGGGATAGGCGATTGTGGCAGCGATCCCTGCTGCCTGGAATGGGCCAAAAATGGGACACATGGAGGCTGAAAATAGGACACACAAAGGCTGAAAATGGGGCACATAGAGGTGGCGATAGGCGGCAACAGCAATGGGTGGCGATGGGTGCTGATGATTCCCAGCCTGGAACAGCTGATAGGCAGTATTCTGGGAGGCTGATCCAACCACCAATCAGCTGCTTGTAATAAATCAGGTTGTGCTGAAGCTGACCAGGCTGTTTGCTGCAAGGAGGTAAATTGCTGGGAAGCAAGGGCAAAGGCAGATTCCCCCACCCTTGTTTTCCTCCCCAAAAGCTAGGTGCATCTTATAATTCAGAGCATCTTATAGTCCAAAAAATATGGTGGGAAGGTAACAGTGTTCCATGTGTCTCAGAGTATAGTCATGCTGGCTACATGACCATGGAAATGACTTCCGACAATGGCCCCCTTTTAAGGTCAGAAACGAGTAGACAGTGAAAGTCTTCACCTTTATAGTACTTGCACCGGCCATAGCAATGATAATTGTCAAATGCAATGAATGCTAGCATGTATATCATCATAAATAACTAAGCAAAATATGATTTACTTAGTATTAGCTCAACCCCAGAACCCTAGGTTTTGATCTCACAAATAAGCCAAGCAAGATTCCAAAAGTAAGAACAAGCTATCAGCTTTGATTCCTGCTTCTTTGGAAGAGAACAAACCTTTCTAGTTCAAATGTTTAATAAATATTTAATAAATAAATACAAAGTTACAATAAATAAATCACAGGAAATCTGTAATTTGTTTAGTCACTCCTATCTGAAGGAGTGGCATATCCTAATCTGCTACTTTTTAGTCAAAAGTTTGAAGAATTCTGAAATGTAAAGTATTTAATTATTAAAAATAAGTACTAAAATGATTTATAATGGAATAAATGATCCCTTAAATCTAATTACTGTTGTCTATTTTAAATGATACTTGCAAAATGCTTAGCATATAATTTTATTCAAAAATTTATTATCCACATACTATATTTCGTTCACTGAACTCAATTTAGTATTGTCTAGCCAACACAATTTTGCGGAGTTCAAAGTACTAGCGATAAAAATGCCTATGGATACAGAAATTCCAATTCTAGGCATTTAACAGTTTATCAAACTACCATTTAAATGATCAACTC
Source organism: Ahaetulla prasina (assembly GCF_028640845.1). Classification (NCBI taxonomy): domain Eukaryota; kingdom Metazoa; phylum Chordata; class Lepidosauria; order Squamata; family Colubridae; genus Ahaetulla; species Ahaetulla prasina. The sequence continues at coordinate 49,458,836 of NC_080541.1, read as the reverse complement.
GGAAGGTGAAAATCCTCCTCCCAAAATCCCAGCAAGACTTTCAGCCCCTGAGGAATAAGAGATCCACACACACAGCCTGTACAAAGCCTCTCAGGGTTTCCCCCTCAACTGCCTGCCACGCTGCTTATTGTATCTCTCTCCTTCTGCTTGGATTTTGGCTCGCTCTCATCTCTGGCAGGTATTTTTTTCAGTCAATACATAGATATAGTTGACTATATAACCAAAGGATAAAGTTTCTCTTTTGCATGCAGAAAGAAACTCCTTTAGTGGGGTGTAGGAGCAGAGCTCCATTTCTCTGCCCCACCGAAGGAGTTCAATTCCCCTCCATGTGTAGAAAGGAACTCCTTCCACAAGGTGCAGAAATAGAGCTAAAATTATTAGAATCAGAGTTCCGTTTTTCTACTGTGCTGAAGGAGTTCAGCTCCTCTTGGCAAGCAGCTCTTTAAGCCAACCCCAGAGACAAGGAAGTGTCCTCTCAGCAAATGAGAGGCTCGCCCATTGACTTTTTGGAGAAACTAAAGACTGCAAATGGCGATCACATGATCATGAAGCACTTGGCAACTGGTCATATCCGCAAACAGGTTGTCATGCACCAAGATCATATGACAGGGAGGCACAATGTTTTACAATGGCTGGATGTGCTTTGTAGGCTGTAAAGTACTCTTTCCAAGGCTGTCGTAAATTCAAATGTTTGCTAACAACAGTTTGTAAGTCAAGGATTATCTGTATAACTTTTGGAACACTCTCTCAGGAACTACAGGACTGTATCTCAGTGAAGCTAAGTGAAAATGCTATCTCTTACTGTCTTGTATGTTCCAGGAAATCAATCCACAGAAAAAAATGGTACAGCTGCTGCACTAGGAAAAAGTATTTTCTCTACTGTTATCTATGGATATTTAACTTTCAGTTGCTAGATGGTATTTCCTGATCAATGTGAGATATAGTCAGTGCAATATCAATTCAGATTTAAACAAATAAAGTCAATCTAAGTCTGAGAAAATTTCTTCATTGGATTTAGCAAGCTCCAAACTGTAAATAAAAAATTACAGAAAGATAAATGATGTAATCATTTCTTTATTCATACTTTTCTGATCTCCTTTTCTTAATTATTTTTAGCAAAACTGAAAACAGTTTAATACATTAAATGTGACACACTGTGAAATAGGATTTTGCTGGAGTCTAGTTTGATCATATATTCGTGCAGTAAAACTGTTATCATAAGTTAAAATAATGTTTAAATTTAATATATTCAAAGTTCATGAAAGGTCCCATACTAGTCCACTAATTTGGATTACAATATCTATTCCTTCCCTAAAGCTACCATGTTATATTTATCTTTTTCAAGCCTTGCTTAATCGTACAAAGAAATTGATAACTGGCCTATCAAATGAAGAATTGATCTATCTGGGTAGAGAAATCCAGGAATATTATTTTCATGAGAGTATTATTGAGTATTGATTATTAAAACCCAATAAGCTGTTTGACTGTATTCCTAACCTGGAATGTCAATTATTAATGCTTAAGAATGACTTACCAGATACCCTGAATGAAAGGCTAAAATAAATGGACTGGATGGCCTGAGACCTACAATTTAATTAGTTAAGGTGATTAATTAATATCCCAAGGGACTGTTCTCTAAAATATTGCTGATCAGAAGCTCCTTGGTGCTTTCTGAGCTTGCTTGTTTTCTTGTAGATGTTTCATTACCCTAACTAGGTAACAACATCAGTAACAGCAATGAAAGGTCTGTAACAAAACAAGCATGCTCAGAGAGCACCAAGGATCCCTTATTTCAACCCTGAGCTACAAATATTCTCCTTTATTGATAGTGCTGATCTTTGCTTCTGAATGATTTTGTATTTGAAAGGAATACAGAGGGGATGCTTTTGGATGCAGTCCTGTCAACAGAAGCTTAAATAATTCTTGGGGCATAGGAAATTTATTTATTTATTTAATTTATTTGTCAAATACATATTAGATAATATATATAAGTATAAACATGAACTGAATACATAAACTGAATACAAATAAAGGGAACATTAGAACAGGGATGGCAGGCACGCTGGTGCTCTTATGCACACCTCTTAGGAATGGGGTGAGGTCAACAGTAAACAGTCTTAGGTTAAAATTTTGGGGGCTTTTGGGATGAAACCACAGAGTCAGGTAGTGCATTCCAGGCATTGACCACTCTGTTGCTGAAGTCATAGTTTCTGCAATCGAGTTTGGAACAGTTCATTTTAAGTTTGTATCTATTGTGTGCTTGTGTGTTGTTGTGGTTGAAGCTGAAGTAGTCATTGACAGGTAGAATGTTGTAGCAGATAATTTTATGAGCTACTCTTAGGTCATATCAAAGGCGGTGTAGTTCTAAGTTGTCTAAGCCCAGAATTTCAAGTCTCGTGGCATAAGGTATTTTATTGCAAGCAGAAGAGTAGAGGACTCTTCTTGTGAAATATTTCTGAACACACTCAATTGTATTAATGTCTGATATGCAGTGCGGGTTCCAGACAGATGAGTTGTATTTGAGAATTGATCTTGCAAATGTTTTGTATGCTCTGGTTAGTAGTGTGATATTACCGGAGAAGAAGCTACATAAGATTAGGTTTAGAACTCTTGATGCCTTTTTGGCGATGTTGTTACTGTGAATTTTGGCACTTAGTTCCTTAAATATGAGTACTCCAAGGTCCTTGACAGAGTGAGGGTCATCTACAAGGTCATGTTCACTCAGCTTGTATTTTGTGTTCTGATTCTTTTTGCCAATGTGTTGGCAAAAAGCTTTTACTAGTTTTGATGCTATAACAGCTGCGACTCTAGTAATGGGAAGCTTTTCTGCAATGCTTCATGTTTTGATAACTTGTTGATCATCCAGAAACTTCACCTAGTGAACTATAACCCTGTCAAGGTAGCATGTTCATATTACTGCTCTTTTCTTGCTAGCATTTTGGCTTTTGATTCACTTTACAAACATTTCAGAACTCTGAACTATTTTGTAAAGGGAAAGCTATATACAGTACTGCATATTTTTTCCATAGTAGGTCAACATTTTTCAGTTCGTAGTAATTATGCTGTACCTTACCTTGTTGGCTCTCCTGTTTTGCCAAAATAGCACTAAAACAGCTATCAGGAGGTTACTTCTCTCTGCCTCCTCTAATTTAGTTTATAGATTTATAGAGTTTATTTTTCTTCCATTTTTTTGTTCTTAGTCCTCTGTGACTTTTAGTCACATATTGTACAATTAGTCTAAAGAAATAAATCTTGGAATGCTTCTACCAGCTGCCTGAAAGGGAAAAAGTAAAACAGAGCATAAATTAATTCAATAAATAAAAACAAATAAAATAATATATTCATGTGTAATCTGCCAGGAATCCTAAGAGCTGCCTACAAAATAGGATATTATTGTACTAACATTGGCATTATGTTAAGCTAGTACAACATTTACACAACATAAAAGAATTTTGCAAGTTTCGATCAAAGGTATTGTGATGATAATAATAAGCTAGAGCCTGTTTGAACTATCAGTGTTTACAATTTCTTTATCAACACATATACTTATTGAAAAATGCCGGTCCTTGTACTTTTTTTTTTTTGGGAGCATAATATTAGCTGGCTGGATAAAACTCCCTAGATAAAATTATAATCACGTGAGTCTTAACCCTGAACAATCAAACTCTGCAATAATATTTCGACACCTGCCTCAACCTGGCAGTTAGAGAGTATCAGTATCACATCAACATAGCTCATTAAGTGACTATTGGCATATACTCATAAATTGGCAGTGTTTAGACCAGATGGTCAAAGTAATCCAAAGCAATTGTTTTAAATCTTGCTAATCAGAAAGAGAATTATGCTGCTACATTTTTTTTCCTTTGTCTCATTGAAGTTAATATGGTTCTGGTCAGCTTTCTTTTCTTTTCTTTCCTTTCTCTCTCTCTCTATCTCTTTCCCCTCCTTTATTATTTTATAAATAGCTCAAGGTGGCAATACTTCTTCCCACTTCCCGCTTCTATTTTTCCCAGAACAACAACCTGAGGTTGGATTTAAAGAGGGTGACTATCCCAAAGTCACCCAGCCAATTTTCATATCTAAAGTGGGACTAGAACTCACAGTCTCCTAGTTTCTATCCACTACACGAAATTGATTCTCATTTATGCCATACATTTTCTTCCATAATTGTGGAAAAAATCACAGTAAAAGTGCCCCAATAGTCAGAGAGCACAATGTGGATTAACTGGACAAGTAGACATGTTATTGCAGTAGCACTTAGATTTATATACTGCTTTACAGTGCTTTACAGCCCTCTCTAAGTGGTTTACAGAATAAGCATATTGCCCCCAGTAATCTGGTTCCTCATTTTACTCACCTTGGAAGGATGGAAGGCTGAGTTAACCTTGAGCCTGGGGAGATTTGAACTGTCAAATTGCAGTCAGGCGGCAGTCAGCAGAAGTAGCCTGCAGTACTGCACTCTAACCACTGCACCACCGTGGTTCATATTCAACAACTTCTACGTTTTAATAACCTTTTATGATGTTTTGACTAATCCAAGTGCTGGTGCCTTCTGCAACATTCCATTATGAATCAAACGAAAGTACACAATTTGCAGAAAAAGCAAATAATAAATCCCAAAAAATGGTGTAAGAAAAATAAAAGGAAACATAAATGATTTTATATCATGATTTATTTTGCCTCTTTCCTTTATTCTTCCAAACTACTATTGCTTCTACTATAGCCATAATCATAGATTTGTACATTGCCTTTTTTTCTTTACATTTTTCAACTGTTTTTAGAGATCTCAACATCATCCAGCTACAAGTTTCTAAATATTTCCCACAACCAATTTATTTATTTATTTTCTTATATTAGTTTTGCAGTTCATTCTTTTGTCATTCTCTTTATAGGACCAACCATTCTTACTTTTTCATATTGTCACTTGCTCTCTAGCTTGTCCAATGCATTCAACATCTATTCATTTTTATTGTATTCCTTATTCTGCCATATACAAGGATTTTAAGTAATTTATTCCCACTGTAATCTATTTATTTTTGTTGACATTTTGTTGACTGACATACCCAAATCACATTTCACCGTAATAAAGTAAGACGAAGCAGAGTTTTTGAAAAGCCACTTTCATACATAAATATTCAACATCAAAATTCCAATTTTTAGAGATGACATACCAGCAATGTTCCAATATCTGAGGGCTGCCACAAGGAAGAGGGGGTTAATTTATTTTCCAAAATACCAAAAGGCAATACAAGAAACAATGCATGGAAACTAGCCAAGGAGAAAAGCAACCTAGAATTAAGGAGAAATTTCCTGACACTGAGAACAGTGGAAGGACTTGCCTTCAGGAGTTGTGGGTGCTCCACAGTGGTGAAATCCAAATTTTTTTACTACCGGTTTTGTGGGTAGTGGCTTGGTGGCCGTGGTCGTGGCTTGGTGGGGTTGGCAGGGGAAGGATACTGCAAAATCCCCATTCCCTCCCCACTCCTGGGGGAAGGATATTGCCAAATCGCCATTCCCACCCCACTCTGGGATCAGCCAGAGGTGGTATTTGCCAATTCTCTGAACTATTCAAAATTTCCGCTACCAGTTTTCCAGAACCTGCTGGATTTCACCCCTAGTGCTCTATCACTGGAAGCTCTTAAGAAGAAACTGGATGTCCATTTGTCTGGAATGGTAGAAGGTCTCCTGCTTGAGCAGAGGATTCTTCTAACTATGATTATGATGGTGGTAGTGGTAATGATGATAATAATGATGAATTACTTCCAACAGACCACATACTACTAACAGTGTTCTTTACACAACTAGAAATTATTCCATTCTTTAAAATTCTTTAGTGACATTTTATCAAGATATAGAAAATGTCCTTGTTTTTTCTAGTGTATCAAATGGAATTGTCAATCCATGCATTCTCAATGAGCTGCTGAATAGCCAATCCACATTATATTAGTGAACATTTGTTCATTTGTGCCATTTCAATCAGAATTTTCTCCAGATATACCATCTGTAACCTTACCATTTATCAATATTCTCAGTTTTGGTGGCTTTCTTTTCTATACCCTTTATTTATCCAGTCATTTCAATTCCACTTTTCATAATTTCATTATCATTCCCATGTAAATTTGAAGCAGTAATATTTTCTCACTTCAGTTCGATCACAGAACATTTCATTGCAGTTTCATTGCAGTTTCATTTTATAGTAGGACCTACCTAGTGGCATTGAGGGATGCGAAGCGTTCTTACGTTTCCTCCCTCATTGCGTCGGCAGATAACCGCCCGGCCACCCTGTTTCGGGTGACCCTCTCTCTCCTTCAACAGGAGGGGCGAGGGGACCCATTACAAGGGCATGCCGAGGAGTTTAACAGTTATCTATACAATAAAATCGTTCAGCTTCGGGATGGATTGGATCAAAATTGGGTAGATCCAGGTGAGAGTTTTGAGACTCGTCTTGTTGAGACTGTTTGGGATAGTTTTGACCCTGTGACTCCCGAGGACATGGACAGGTTGCTGGGAAGGTTGAATGCCACCACATGTTTACTGGACCCGTGCCCCTCCTGGTTGGTGTTGGCCATGCAGAAGGTGACACGAGGCTGGCTCCGGGGAATTACAAATGCTTCTTTGCAGGAGGGGGTCTTTCCCGCTGCCTTGAAAGAGGCGGTGGTGAGACCTCTTCTCAAGAAGCCTTCCCTGGACCCAGATGTTTTAGGAAATTACCGTCCAGTCTCCAACCTTTGTTTTACGGCGAAGGTTTTAGAAAGTGTGGTGGCACGTCAATTACCCCAGTACCTGGATGAAACTGTCTATCTAGACCCGTTCCAGTCTGGCTTCTGGCCCGGATACAGTACTGAGACGGCTTTGGTCGCGTTGGTAGATGATCTCTGGAGGGCCAGGGATAAGGGTTACTCCTCTGCTCTGGTCCTATTAGACCTCTCAGCGGCTTTTGATACCATCGACCATGGTATCCTGCTGCACCGGTTGGAGGGTTTGGGAGTGGGAGGCACTGTTTATCAGTGGTTCTCCTCCTACCTCTCTGATCGGACGCAGACGGTGTTGACAGGGGGGCAGAGATCGACCCCGAGGTGCCTCATGTATGGGGTGCCACAGGGATCGATTCTCTCGCCCCTCCTGTTCAACATCTATATGAAGCCGCTGGGCGAGATCATCAGTGGTTTTGGGGTTAGGTACCAACTGTACGCTGATGACATGCAGCTGTACTTTTCCACCCCAGGCCACCCCAATGAAGCTATCGAAGTACTGTCCCGGTGTCTGGAAGCCATACGGGTCTGGATGGGGAGAAACAGGCTCAAGCTTAATCCCTCCAAGACAGAGTGGCTGTGAATGCTGGCACCCCGGTACAGTCAGCTGCAGATGCGGCTGTCTGTTGGGGGCTAGTCATTGGCCTCGATGGAAAGGGTGCGCAACTTGGGCATGCTCCTGGATGTATGGTTGTCCTTTGAAGACCATTTGACGACCATCTCCAGGAGAGCTTTTTATCAGGTTCACCTGATCCACCAGTTGCGTCCCTTCCTGGACCGGGATGCCCTATGCACGGTCACTCATGCTCTCGTTACCTCTCGCTTGGACTATTGCAATGTTCTCTACATGGGGCTCCCCTTGAAGAGCACCCGGAGACTCCAGTTAGTCCAGAATGCGGCTGCGTGGGTTATTGAGGGAGCAGTTCGAGGTATCCTGTGCAGACTGCACTGGCTACCTGTTGTCTTCCGGGTGCGTTTCAAGGTATTGGTTACTACCTTTAAAGCACTCCATGGCTTAGGACCAGGATACTTACGGGACTGTCTACTGCCGTCCTCTATCTCCCAACGACCGGTGCGTTCTCACAGAGAGGGACTCCTCAGGGTGCCGTCAGCCAAACAATGTCGACTGGCAGCCCCCAGGGGGAGGGCCTTCTCTGTGGGGGCTCCTACCCTGTGGAACGAACTTCCCCCGGACTTCGACAACTATCTGACCTTAGGACCTTCCGCCGCGAACTTAAAACCTATTTATTCCGCCTTGCTGGACTGGCTTGATTTTTAAAATTTTTAATTTGATTTTATGGGTTTTAAATTTTTGTCAATTTTATAGGGTGTTATTGTATTTTAAATTTGGCCATTTGAATAAGTTTTTTAAGGGTTGTTCTTAGTATTGTATGTATTGTTCCTTTTGTATTTTATTTTGGCTGTTCACCGCCCTGAGTCCTTCGGGAGAACGGCGGTATACAAATTAAATAATAATAATAATAATAATAATAACAACAACAACAACAACAACAACAACTATTATTATTATTATTATTATTATTATTATTATTATTATTATTATTATTATTATTATTATTATTATTATTATTCACTCTGTAGGGACTCCTTGCTTAGCACTCTTACAACTATTTCCATTTTTTAAAAAAATTCCCTTAAAATCACTCTACATTGTCCTTTAAATTTTAATCCTTAAATTTACCTTGTTACTTTGCTCTATTTTTTGCAACTTTATATGTATATATACATCATCTATTGTTTATCACTGGAATAAAACATGCAACTCTCATCATGTAGAAATGCTCGTTTTGATCTACACAGAAACTAGATTATGCTTATTCATTCTGAACAACAGTCATTTTAGCCCTTGCACTTATATTTAAGCCTACATTTTTACTTTCTTGTATGGATTAATAAACTCCATTGAAGCAAATCAGATTACCTTTCTATTTACTTATTTCGTACCTCCCGTAAAAAACAATCACTTGGTAATGCCTAAAAAGTGAGGCATTATACCTAGTGCCTGATTTAGTGTCCTATTGATAAAAGGCAAAGACATTTTTTTTATTTTTGGAAGAACGGATAATAAGGTGTTCATTTATACTGTCTGCTTCTGTGAATTTTTAATGGTATTTTTAATTTCCTTACTGTGGTTTTTAAAATAATTTACACGCAATTATGACAGACCTATTTTGAATTCCTATTTTCATATACACAATTTAAAAATGTCTTTCATTCATAATTAAATCTACACTTTAATATAATATAATATAACAACAGAGTTGGAAGGGACCTTCTAGTCCAACCCCCTGCCCCTGCCTTAATTTTCTTGACCGTATTAATCAACTCAAGAGAGACCCAATTTGGTATAATGTGTTAAGGCACCAGGCTAGACTGGGGGAGAACATGAGTTCTAGTTCTACCTTAGGCATGAAGCCAGTATGAAGCCAGCTGGGAGACCGTGGGCCAATCACCTTAGGAATGAGGCAGTGCAAGCTGCTACCCAAAAAAACCTGAAAAACTTGCCAAGGAAACTGCCACACAGTCACAAGGACTCAGCATACATACAGGTATACATATTCATCAACTCTACATGATTATACCTTTTCGTTTAGAGCAGGGGTCTTCAACCTTGGCAACTTTAAGCATGGTGGACTTCAACTCCCAGAATCCCCCTCCCCCTGGCTGGGGGATTCTGGGAGCTGAAGTCCACCAGGCTTAAAGTTGCCAAGGTTGAAGACCCCTGGTTTAGAGCTATCATTATTATTTCCCTTTGCATTAAATTCACAGATATGCAAAACATTACTTTTCTTTCATTCATTTCATTTGTTAATTGATGTCTCTTATAATTTGCTGATCTTACATTTCGAATTGTAGTTTTTCATATGCCATAGTTTTTAGCAGATCAGTCCACATATATTGATCTTGGTTGCCTATTCTATTGTTTGTCAAGTGAAGGTATTACATATTTTTTAAAGAAAAAATATGTACTATATGGATAGCAGGCTTAGTCATACCTGTGTCACATGTAGCAGTTCCTGCTAATGGTGAGCCCCAATCAGACTGGTCACATCTAGCCCATAATGTTACAAGTATGTTTAAAGCCCATTTTTACTCCAAACTCACTCACAATATACTAAGCAAGATATGACTCTACATTAGACATTACTTTCCAAGCCAACACAATATTTCCTGCATCCCATCAACTAAGAGATACTTCCTGACAAATACAACATAACAACATATACTTAGGTCTGCCAGAAAATTCTGTGCTGGCTCCACTACTTTTTTAATATTTATACATCAGATTTACCAGGCAATGCTGCAAGTAAGTTTATGTATGCTGATGATATCATGCTGATAAAACAATCTGAAGATTTCAATACCTCTGAAAAAGCCCTCCAAAGCAATTTAAAGGAAATGGAAAAGTTCTTTGAAATCTGGATGCTAAAACTGAATATCAGCAAAACTAGGATAATCTGTTTCCATATGAACAACAAACAAGTTAACTGTACACCAAAAGTAGAATTTAGGAAATAGTTGCTGAAGTTTAATCATAATCCAGAGTATTTAGGAGTGATTATTAATTGGTCCTTCACCTATAGGGAACACTTAAGGAAGCCATGGATAAAATAAAAAGCAGGAACAATATCCTACATAAATTTTTTGGCACCAGCTGGATGAGCAAGTGCTACAGTTCTTAGGACATTAGCTCTTGCTTTAGTATATTTGGTGGTTGAGTATCGCATCCCTGAATGGTTAAATAGTGCTCAGCCAAAAGCAATGGATACCCAGCTGAATCACACTATGAAGCTAATATCAGGAACTATTAAATTGATGCCTTCCAAATGACTGCTGGTATTATCTAATAAACTACCTCCAATGAGCCTTGAAAAGGGAGTGGCAAAAATGTGAGGCAAACCAATTATTATTTATGGATGAGGACTGTCATGATCAACCACTCAGACTTAAATCTTGGAACTCACTGGGAAACTTGGACAGCAATTAGTCAGAGAAGACTTTGATATTGAGATAACTTGGCACCAGGAATGGACAACTTCTAACCCAGATCTGTTTAATTTAGTGTCTGATCCAGTACAATACCCCTCACCCCTTGGCTTTGATCTCACAAGAAAAATCTGGACAGCACTTAATTGGAATCAAATCAGCCATAATATCAACTCACAAAGCATTTCTATTCTGCTCTCAAGTTGCCATGGGCAGCGAGGGGGGAGCACATTCCACGCATACTTTCATCCAAGTTTGGATCTCAGATTACCAAAGCCGGATTGTGAGGCATGTTTTCTACAACCTGCGGGAATGCCTTGCTGGACAATGTGATTTATGACACAGACTGAAAGGAGGGGGGGAAACAGGGTCAAAGTTGAGCCACAACTTACCTGCGGCAGAGTTGACCTCACTAGAGTAGATGCCGACATGTTGCTCCTAATAAATAACTGGATTTCTTTTGAAACTTGGCTTGAGATTTATGAGTTAATTAGGGCATCTATTGGAACTTGACATATGACAGATGCCAATACTGAAAATATAAATGGGAGCTGATTATCCTAACAATATTATCCTATTGATAATCCTAACTGTGGCTGTGGGAATTCCCACAAACCTTACATTATATTGCAATGGAACATTGGGTTTCTCTAGATCCCTACAAGAAATACATCATCTCAAGGGCACTTTCTCTCCAATGGTTAAATAATCTAGTATTGGGCCATAGGTTGAGTCATTCCAGTAACTGTTCATACATAACTTAATTCTATTCATCATTTTATTTATCACTCATACTGTGTGTTTTTAAAATAATTTACTGTTCTTGTGTTTTATATTTTATATGCTGTTTTGCTGTTTTATAACAGCATTTTATATGCTGTTTTGTGTATTTGTGTCCGATATGCAGTGCAGGTTCCAGACAGATGAGCTGTATTCAAGAATTGGTCTAGCAAATGTTTTGTGTGCTCTAGTTAGTAGTACAATATTACCAGAGAAGAATCTATGTACGATTAGGTTAACAACTCTTAATGCCTTTTTGGCAATTTATTTTTATTTATTTTATTTTGTCACAGCAGTATATATAAGCATAAGCATAAAATAACTATACAACATATAAGCGTATATATAATGAAAGGAAACAATAGGACAGGAATGGTAGGCACTTTTGTGCACTTATGCACACCCCTTATAGTCCTCTTAGGAATGGGGTGAGGTCAATGGTAGAGAGTTTTTGGTTAAAGCTTTTGGGAGTTTGAGAAGAGACCACAGAGTCAGGTAGTGTGTTCCAAGTGTTAACAACTCTGTTACAAAAGTCATATTTTCTGCAATCAAGATTGAAGCAGTTAACATTAAATTTGAATCTATTGTTTGCTCTTGTATTATTGTGATTGAAGCTGAAGTAGTCTTTAACAGGAAGGATATTGCAATAGATGATTCTCTGTGTTAAACACAGGTCTTGTTGGAGTCGGTGGAGTTCTAAGTTTTCTAAGCCCAGGATTTCAAGGCTGGTGGTATAAGGTATTTTGTTGTTTACAGAATAGAATTTTTTTTTTATTGGCCAAGTGTGATTGGACACACAAGGAATTTGTCTTAGTGCATATGCTCTCAGTGTACATAAAAGAAAAGATACGTTCATCAAGGTACAACATTTACAACACAATTGATGGTCAATATATCAATATAAATCATAAGGATTGCAAGCAACAAGTTATAGTCATACAGTCATAAATGGAAAGACATTGGTGATGGGAACTATGAGAAGATTAATAGTAGTGCAGATTCAGTAAATAGTTTGACAGTGTTGATGGAATTATTTGTTTAGCAGAGTGATGGCCTTCGGGAAAAAACTGTTCTTGTGTCTAGTTGTTCTGGTGTGCAGTGCTCTATAGCGTTGTTTTGAGGGTAGGAGTTGAAACAGTTTATGTCCAGGATGCGAGGGGTCTGTAAATATTTTCACGGCCCTCTTCTTGATTCATGCAGTATACAGGTCCTCAATGGAAGGCAGGTTGGTAGCAATTATTTTTTCTGCAGTTCTAATTATCCTCTGAAGTCTGTGTTTTTCTTGTTGGGTTGCAGAACCGAACCAGACAGTTATAGAGGTGCAAATGACAGACTCAATAATTCCTCTGTAGAACTGAATCAGCAGCTCCTTGGGCAGTTTGAGCTTACTGAGTTGGCGCAGAAAGAACATTCTTTGTTGTCCTTTTTTAATAATGTTTTTGATGTTAGCTGTCCATTTTAGATCTTGCGATATGATAGAACCTAGAAATTTGAAGGTTTCTACTGTTGATACTGTGTTGTCTAGTATTGTGAGAGGTGGAAGTATGGAAGGGTTTCTCCTAAAGTCTACCACCATTTCTACGGTTTTGAGTGTGTTCAGTTCCAGATTGTTTTGGTTGCACCACAAGGCTAGTCGTTCGACCTCTTGCCTATATGCGGATTCGTCATTGTCTCGAATGAGACCAATCACTGTTGTGTCATCTGCGAACTTCAGTAGCTTAACAGATGGATCATTGGAGATGCAGTCATTGGTATACAGAGAGAAGAGAAGTGGGGAGAGCACACAGCCTTGGGGGACCCCTGAGCTAATTGAACAGGTATTTGATGTGATCTTGCTTAGCTTCACCTGCTGCTTCCTGTTTGTTAGGAAGCTTGTGATCCACTTACAAGTCTGTTCCGGTACCTGTAGCTGGTTTAGCTTAGCTAGAAGAATGTCTGGAATGATGGTATTGAATGCTGAACTAAAGTCTACAAAAAGGACCCTTGCATAGGTCTTTGGAGACTCAAGATGCTGTAGGATGTAGTGCAGAGCCATATTAACAGCATCATCTGTTGATCTGTTTGCTCGGTATGCAAATTGCAAGGGGTCTAACAGCGGATCCGTGATGGTTTTCAAGTAGGAAAGCACTAGCCTTTCAAAGGTTTTCATGACTACAGATGTTAGAGCAACTGGTCTGTAGTCATTCAGTTCCTTGATGGTGGGCTTCTTCGGCACTGGGATGATGGTAGAGCGTTTGAAGCAAGAAGGAACATAACACATCTCTAGTGATTTATTGAAAATATGGGTGAAGATCATAGTTGATCTTAGTTATGAGATCATAGTTGGCTTTTTTAAAAATTATAACCGGGAATCCCATCATTATGATAATTTTTGTGAAGGCGTAAGTTGAGACAAAAGTCAATCATGCTGTGGTCGCTGTTGGAGAATGGTTCTTTTATTTGTAGTCCAAAAATGTTTAAACTGTTGCAGAAGATGAGATCAAGACAGTTGTTGAGTCTAGTGTTGTTAGTTACTAGTTGATCAAGTCCAAGATTAGTTACCATATTGTACAGGGTTGCATGTATAGGTTCAGTTGTACATTCATTTAGGGTCCAATTAATAAGTGGTAAGTTAAGGTCACCAAGAAAGATTATAGGATGTGGGCAGGAGGCTGCCCATGTTAGTAGTGAAGTTATCATGTCCCTGTTTGCTAAGCTTTGGAAGAGCTTTGATGGTACAGTAATGATACCTCACCATGTTATACTTACTGGGAATTTAAGAACAGCTAATGACACAAGCAAAGCATACTTAAATGCTTGTTGAAGTGCATGGAAGTATTCCTATAAGCCACAATATTGCATTCTTTGCATACTGATAGGACAGAAATAGGAATGAGCAGCATAAGGGATAATATATTTAGATCAGATCCAAGATTAATGGAATCAACCTCTCAGCAGTTGTAGATTTCCATATTTAAATATGTTTTAATATATATCTCTGATATAACAGTTGTGCTTTATGGATCAATAATTTTTTTAAAAAAAAACTGCTTTTTAATTTGCAAATTTTTTTTCAAGCCATGACCAAAGAGCAGTAATTGAGGTATTAGATGGGCTATAAGGCTGCACTGAAAAGCTTAATGACAACACCCATACTCTGTGTGACAGTAACTCCAAGATGGGGTTCATTTGAAAATAAAACAGAGAATTGTTACCATTGTAATGCCCAGATGCAACTATATAGTGAACTCCACTTGACAAGCTAGCTGTCAGAAGCTCACAGAAAAAGACTCATTCTACAGAAAATAAAGGTAATTTATTTTGCAAATCATGCTTCCCTTCCTTTCAATAGGACTGATTCCAAAAGGCATTGGAGTTGGAATGAACTTGTTTAAGAAGGACAATGAAAAAAATATTCCTACAAAATAATTGTTTCTTACTATACGCATTGTAAGCACAATAGGAAATATTAAACAAAATGCAAATGACAATATAAGCTTATTAAATCATATGTAAAAGTTCTTTATTATTAAAGAGGCAGAGAGAAAGATTTTGCTAAGGTAGTAAAATTATCTATTAATTGCTTTCATGCTACAAAACTCATCTTTTATGATAACCTATTCTGTAATTTCCAAACATAACTAAAATAATACTCAGACTACCTTAGATTTAGACAAGTTGTGAAAAATTGATTATTTCTGCATAAGATACAAAATGTTTCACTGCATTACTTTCATTCCATCTAATTTGCCTCCATAGACTATTTACTTTGAACAAACTGGTTTAGCTCAGCCAGAATAATATTATTCAAATAAAGTTTGTTCAATCAAGCAGTTTTCTTCCTGTGTTCCCTTAGCAGCCTCCCACATAATACGCATTGATTAAGCACAAGTTATGTAAACTGTCAAAGGAATGTTTCCCTTTGATGATGTTTTGAGCAAAACATTTTTCCAAAGGTGTTTTACAAGGCAATACGGCACGTTCTTCTAATGAACAAAAGGAAATCTATTTGAAAATGCTGGTATAAGATTCAGCAGTGGAGCAGCATATCTTTCGCTGGGTGCGCCAGAGGTATCAGGCCGCTGTTATCCGGAAATTCATGTCACTGCCTGAACGATGAGATGGGCAATAAATACATTTGATAAATAAAATAAATACAGGTAGTGCTTGAGATACGGCCACAACTCAGCCCAAAATTTATATTGCTAAGTGAAACATTTATTAAATGAGTTTGTCCCATTTTATGACTTTTCTTGCCACAGTTGTGTTAAGTGAATCATTGCATTTGTTAAGTTAGTAATATGGTTGTTAAGTGAATCTGGATTTCCCATCGACTTGGATTGCCAGAAGGTCACAAAAGTTGATCACATGACCCCAGGAGACTGCAACCATCACAAATATGAACCACTTGCCAAGCATCTGAATTTTAATCATGGAGATGCTGCAATGGTCGTAAATGTGAAAAATGGTCATAAGTCGCTTTTCAGTGCTATTATAACTTTGAACGGTCACTAAATGAACATGTTGTAAGTCGAGGACTACCTGTAGTCTACTTCCTCCTCTCTGTGACAACAATTTAGATTCCTGAAAACCAGTAGTGGGATTCAAATACTGGTTCGCTGAAAATGTGAGCGTGTGCATGTGCGTGTGCACAGCTTCTCCACATGCGTGGCTTCCACCATGCAGCGAGGCTCGACTGAGCAGCCTTTCAGGGCCTGCTCCCCTCCACCTCTGCTCTATGGGGCAGTGGCTGCTTCCCTCTGCACTGCTGGGAGAGCGTCTTGTGCAATTTAGCAGCTGTGAGCGTCCGCTTTCCTCTAAGTCCCATCCAGAAAGCGTTGTGGCTCAGAGAAACAGCATTCAACATGGCTGCTGCTTCTCTGTGCTGGAGCTCAGGCTGAATAAATTGCTTCGTCCTGGTGGTCCATAGTTTGAAGCTAGAGGGGGGCGGTGACATGTGGGCAAAGGCCCGATACAAGGCCGGAACCTGGAAATGGTGTGTCCCTGGGCCCCAACCTGAGGCAAAGGGTGAGCAGGTGGCATGCTTACCTTTGGTGAGCAGAGCAGGCGAGGCATAGAGATTAGCTGGGCTGTGTGGCGAAGGCAAGATATATAGGGTGGGGCGGGCAGGTGAGACAAGCAGTGAGCCAGAGAGCGGGCGGGCAGGGCGGGGCCAGCCAGAGGTGGTATTTCCTGGTTCTCTAAACTACTCAAAATTTCTGCTACCAGTTCACCTGAATTGGTCTGAACTGTTTGAATGCCACCTCTGCTGAAGACTGTTATCCTTTCCCCTCGGTTTTCTATTCTCAAAGCTAAACATATTCCATTCCTTTAACTGTTTGTTATTGGATTTCATTTTTAATCCCTTGAACATTTTGGTAGCTGACGGTCCCCAAAGTATGTATGCACATATAATTATTGTAAAGAGCATCTCTTATTCTGCAGAAGAGTAAACAAAAAGCCAGCAGGACATCTGAATCAAATTGCTTCACCAATTTTCTTGATTGATTGAGTGTTGGAGTAAATACATATCAGCAGCTCTCACAACTAAACAGAATATTTTTTTAACTATACTTAATTGCCAACATTCTCTACATTTGGCTCAGTCATTAAATCAGTAAGGCTGAAATGAGAAATGTTTGGACCTCTGGAATTTATTGTTGGAATCCAATTCTCATTAGCTCTTGCCATCATGGTCTACAGTAAATAATAGCAGGAAATATAGCTCACCAATTTCAGAGAAAGATAAAGTTGGCTTAAAGAATGTTTGGGAAATATCGTATGGTATAGCATCTGAATAGATACAGGTCCTATAGGTACAGCATAGGTACAGACCCAAATGTTATATATTAAGGGTCGCCAACCTTTTGGACCTCAGGGACCACTAAATTCATAATTGATAATTCATAATTTATAACTGGCTTAAAAGTTTTATTAAATTTTAATTGGGGTTATTTATGAATTTTAGGGTTTTAAATTGTTTTAAATTTCGGCCATTTATGTAATATGCTTGGTTTTAAGTTTTTGTTTTAATGTGTATATTGTGAGGTTTTTATTATTTGGCTGTACACCGCCCTGAGTCCTTCGGGAGAAGGGCGGTATAAAAATCTAATAAAATAAAAATAAATAAATAAATAATCACTAACATGATTTTTTTTTAAAAAATAAATAATATTTAGTGCAATATAAAAAATGCAAATAATTTTTCAGTGACCACCAAAATTTTCTGGTGGACCACCAGTGATCCACGGACCACCAGTTGGTGATCACTGTTACATATAGCAGACTTCCTAAAGTCTGCTATAAAAACAGAGCTACTAACTATGTAACCAGAGTCAATGTAATCATCGTTTGCTTTGCATGAAAATGTTTCTTCAGTGATATGTATTTCAGGGTTTCCCATAATGTATCTAATATCTGTACTAAGACACAAAGGAAAGTGCAAGCTATTAAGACCTTTAGGATTCTTTTATCAGGAAGAAATAAAGCATTGAGTGATGGGTGAGAACAAGAATAAGAAATAAAAATCAGGCTAGGTAATTCACCCATGAGATTGACATGTAAAGTCGGCCACAAAATGGAGATTTTAATTGGTTAGTATGCTAGGTGGTACTGGTATTGAATTAAACCTAGCATTTACTAAATAGAATTACTGTCACTTCCTCTCACCACTGCCACCAAATATCCCAGTTCTAAACTATAAAATACATTAATCCTCAGTCTTTCCCCAGTCACGGGGAATATATAAAAGCTCCTGGTCTTGCATAAAATAAATCAAACTGCCAAATATATTTCGGATTTAGGAAGAATTTTATTTCAAAACTTCTATGGACAAAAGTAAAATCAGAAGACAAAATGACTGAAGCCAACTGTTATGTCAACAGGTAAAACACTCAGGCAGAAGCTTGTAACCAAACTGCAAGCTATCAGTCAACTTTAGGAAATTTAGATTTCTTTACTTCTTTTTAGATGATTATTTATTAGAATCTCCTTTTATATTGAAATCTCTCTCTCCCCCCCCTCCCTCCCAGTAGTGGATTTGCTACCGGTTTGGAACCCTTGCTTCGTTCACGCGCGGCACTTCTGCACATGCACAGAACTTTCATGACATCATCCGGGTGAGTGGGTGGAGCTTCCCGTCGCCACCACTACAGGTTAGCCAGAACCAGGGTGAAACGGAGAAACCCACCACTGCACCCTCCCTCCCTCCCCACATTCAGAAAAGCATAATGATTGAAAGAAAACCAAAATTAGATGATAGTTCTATTATTTATATCAAATATATATGGCCTATGTAATTATGCATAAAAATTGCATAGTTGCCTGCATATGTAGGAAAGAAAGAAACAACATACTGCAGAAAGATGTATCTAAAAGTGCCTACTGCAGTCCTTATTTCCAGCTTTTGAGGTGTTTTGCAGAAAACTTTGCACAGGTATTCTTGCCCCTCCTGGCAATTTAGTTCTTATATAAAGATGAAAGACAAATCAGAACAATCTGATCACTTTTACAATTTACTGAAGCTGCCAATTTCTTGGGTTTAAAAGGTTATGTGGTAGATCTGCTTCTTGTAATAAAAAGCAGTCAGTAAGCCTTATATTTTTCATTTCCTGATCGATAAAGCAAGTAACTGAAAAACACCTTCTTAATAAAGAAGACCTATTGTTTTCTATTTTTGAAGTAACTTCTTTCTTTGTTTTTCCTTGTCAAATATCACCTTCATCTCTTCATATGTCTAGACATACTTTTATATTGCATGGCCCTTTTTTTCTTTTCTTTTTTAAACTACACAGATGAAAATAGAAGCTATATTTTCTAAAAGAACAACTATACTGTATTTCACAACAAAAGCATTTACTCAACTGAAAGCAAAATCTGATGCAATTTGGAACACATCTTATATGTACAACTTGTAACAACAGAAGAACAATCAGACCAAACAAGATATAAACATTCAGCCAAGAATTAATGTATGTTGTAATTATCTAATCATTGAGCACCAGCCATTTCTTTATTAAACACTATTCCTTTTTTATAATTTACTCCATTTGATGCTCTTGTCAATGATTAAACCAAGAATTATTCTGTAGAAATATCACAGCTTTATCCATCTTCTGCTACAAAATTTCTAAAAAAGCTCAGACACAATTCCTAAATATTGGATCAGTTGCTGAATTGCTATCTTGATACCTTGATGAAGGTATCTTTTTTTGTGTGTACACTGAGAGCATATGTACCAAGAGAAATTCCTTGTGTGTCCAATCACACTTGGCCAATAAATTCTAAATTCTAAATTCTGTTCTAATTCTGTCTATGCCTTAAGATATTTAAAGTAATGCTCAATCAAAATCTACCTGCCAGTAATAGAAACCTATTAGATTTAACATTAGTTTATTAGTTATTAGTTATCAACTTCTTTCCAACAGATCTCAAGACTTGACATAAACCGATGCAGCTTCTTCATCAAAGCTTTTAACTTTGATGTTAAATGTTTTAATAACCAGCTTATCTCACAGATATTTCAAGAACAGCTAAGGTGTGGCTATTTTGGTTCAAAAAGAATTTCCAACTGATGTACAACAAGTTATTACTGATGTATTTAATTCGATGTGCTAAAATAGCTACAGTGTGGTTAATATTTACTTAGATTCTAATCTAACTTAAATTCTCCTATTATGTTACATCAGTGTCTTCAATCCTTCAGTGAGTGCTAAAGTGGCAATAGGAGAATTACTCAACAGGATATTTCTCCATGCAATATATAAATGTGAATTAGATTGTATGTGCAAATAAGTATAATTTTAATTGAAGTAAAAAGCTCCAGATTTCTCATATTCAATACTTAACAGCAAAATTAAGTTAATATATATGTTGTGCATCCACTTAATTATCAGGGTTCTCTATAATTACATATTAAATGTGTTGCAAATTTAATATAATTAATATTGTGTTAATAAGACATGAGGATTTTACATCTAGCATGCCCGTATTTTCTGATAGTTTGTATCCAAGAATTTGTCACCCCTTGCTACCTTATTGCCTGAGGTTCTAAATAGTTGGATTTGAAACAAAAGACAAAAGATTAATTTGTGGAGTAAAAAGACTCATTAGCAGTTTCTTCTGAAAATTGTAAAGTTAGGAAAAAATATCAGTAAGAAGTCAAAAAAAAAAAAGAATCCATTCATGTTAGAATAACTGATATTTTCTTTTTAAGTGAGGCTGAAATTACAATGCTTGGTAACTATTTTTCTCATAAGCATTAAAAAAACTGGTCAAGATTTTTTTCTGATTAATAAATAAATAATCATTTCATTTGTAAACGAAATACAAATTACTGTAGTTTTTGTTGTACCATTTAAAATGTCCAAATTCTAGATACTAGAGTCATATGTAAGTTCTTTCAGTGTCTGCTTTTTTAGTGAAACATCTAGAAGATGTCTAGTGACTCTAGACACTAGTGACTAACCCTAGTGACTCTATCAAAATTACAGTATATGCAGCAGACTAACAATACTGGGCAACAGTGCTTGATCATAGACTATGGGTGTGACATAAAGGCAACACACTCCCAATGTCCTTTTAACTCTCTGGCTTGAAGAGAGCTCTTCCACCAACCTGTCTTTGTAACCAGAGTCTTTGGTTGGCAATACTTCAGTCCCAAAGGTTGTAAGCAGAAAACTTCTAAGAAAAAATCCAAAGGCAAGACAAGTAATTAATCCCGCAGGGCAAGCAAAATAGAGAATTCCACAAGTAAAGTAGCATGGCAATAAATCAAGCCAGTTGGGAGGATGCCAGGATTCAAAGAAACACCAGATAAACTCAGTGTTTGTTCCTGACAAACGCCCCTCCCATTTGCCTGTCCTTTTAAACTCCAGCAACAGCTGTGTTTTGTAAAGAAGATCAGGTCCCTTTCCTCCCTCGTAAGCCACACAACCCACGTTGCTCTCTTCTCTGTTCCTCCCTGTGCTGCCTAGGATGAGGAGGGGTGGGTCTTGGTCTTCATCTGAACCCCGTCTCCTTTGTTCTACCTCTCCCCTGCTCTGCCCAGCCTGACTTTGCTCTTCCCCAGTTTTTTCCACAGCCAATGGATCCACTCTCTCATTCTCTCCCATTCCTCTTCCCCTTTAGATTCAAACTCTGAGAGGGGCATGACAAACTGCCAGCTCTTTGAGCCTGGGTCAGAAAATAGATTACTCAAGGGAAATTGGAATTCTAATGTATTGTTGCAGGGTATAATAACAGACTCTTGAAAAGCCTAATAGAGTCTCTTTCATTTCCCTTTTATATAAAAGAAAGACACAGAGTCTGTTTACCTAACAGCTAATGAATATCTTCTTCAAGGCTATTTCCATACTCCTCTGCACAGGCATGCTTAATCAGCCAACAAGAATATGCCAATATATTATACTGTTCTTCAAGGCAATGAGTAAAAAAAAAATCTTTCTTAGAATGAGCTGAGTTCATACATTACACTATAATATTAACAGAGTTTGATGTTGGCTTAATGTAACATGTAACCCAGTGACTGTGATTCATAAATTATAGTTTAGAAAAGTATTTCTCAAACTTGACGGCTTTAAAATGTGTGGACTGCAACAACATAGCTGGCTTGGGAATTCCAGGAGTTGAAGTCTACATACCTTAAAGTTGCCAAGTTCGAGAAACACTGATTTACAGTTCACACTGTGAATCAGTTCACTATGGTTTCAACAAACCCTGACAACAACAACAAATATGTTTCAACAAACATATAGCAAAGAACAATTTAACACAATATACAAACCTGAATATTACATTTAGTAAACATATATTGTCATAATCAAAGCTGGGCGCTCCCAAGTGGAGGCCAACTTTCTGCTACCATAAATCCAGTTACAATCAATTGATGCAATCCACAGTATTGTGCATCACAGTGGAAAGCAGCATTTCTAGAATAGCAGTGCAGTTTAGTGTTAGCAAAATTCATAAGTCTAGGCTATCTAAAGAAATTGTTCATCTCTGAGAATTCATATTTTTTAAAAATGAATTTCTTCTCCATATCTTCTTATTGAGCATGATAAAACTAATTAGATTTCCAGTATAAATGCCAGTGAATTAAATAACCCATAAAAATGGTACAGGCCTAGACTGAAGATACATGAGACTATCATAAGCAAAGCACTTTTCCTCTAGTAAGAGCAAGGAAATGAGATTATCTGAACATGGATTTTTTTAAAAAAAGGGTGAGATCTAAAAAAAGGAAACGTTTGGTATTCCATATAAGACCCCAATATTTATACCATACTTTTAATATGTTATTTTAAATTGAGTGGTCTCTCATAGATTGGACACTTGCTTGTATCCAGCTAACGATGTTTATGCAAGCTTCTGGGAGTATGGCTCCTTCAATAAAGTAATTCAGCTGTGTGGCAATATAAATCATCCTGTAATCCAAGTCAAACAGTTTTCTTGATAAGATAGTTTAACATTCTGCATCCATTTAATCATATAACCTTTGATTTGTTCACTTTCTAAATTATATTTCAATAATAACTTGCAAATAAACTTAAAATGGTCAAAATAGATAAGACAAATTTAAAACATAATAGAAATGCAATAATCAGTTTGGATAATTATTCTATACTTGAGGGCAATGTCAGAAAGCTCAAATTTCAACACAGAGATTTCATTCTCACAAAGTGAAACAAACCCTGGGATTAGAAAACTTAGAACTCCGCCGACTCCAACAAGACCTGTGTTTAACACACAGAATCATCTATTGCTGTTAAAGACTACTTCAGCTTCAATCGCAATAATGCAAGAGCAAACAATAGATTCAAACTTAATGCTAATCGTTTCAATCTTGATTGCAGAAAATATGACTTTTGTAACAGAGTTGTTGGAACACACTACCTGACTCTGTGGTCTCTTCTCATAATCCTAAAAGCTTTAACCAAAAACTCTCTACCATTGACCTCACCCCATTCCTAAAAGGACCATAAGGGGTGTTCATAAGAGAACAAAAGTGCATACCGTTCCTGTCCTATTGTTTCCTTTCATTATATATATGCTTATACGTTGTATAGTTGTTTCATGCTTATGCTTATATATACTGTTGTGACAAAATAAAATAAAATAAAAATTCTGAATATTAACTTTTCTTTCTTGGCAACTATCTTTCTGTTAAACATTAAGATTTACATGCCTATAAAGTATACAGAGTTCTTATAATAACAGCTGCTAGGATGTTGTATGCTTCTTATTGGAATTACACATTAACTTCTTTCTTAAAAGAATAACAAATTAAGGTATGGACAAATATATCCCATATTTTTTAAAAAACAAATCTGATACTAAATTTAATTTAACCTTGAACCTATTTATGGAGTCTATTTCTGCACACAGGCTTGTATCACTTCTGAAGTTTGCCTTTCTCTTTACATATGGTTTTACAATATTATATTTTTATTTTTCTGATAAAATGTTTGCCTAATTATATAAAGGACAGACTTCCAATTCAGATTCCTATTAATGTTTCATTTTTATTATTTTTATCATATCAGCTGTCTTTGTAAATTGTTTAATTTTGATTTAATGATAGTTTCAAAGTGTCAAACTGATATAACATCATGTTTGTATGGAGTACTAATATAATCTTACTTTGAACATTATTATCAATTTTATATACTTGCAAATCATTTTTCCATTTCTTTTTTTGCTTCTTTTTTCTTTATTACCTTTTCAGATATTTGTTAAAGTAAAATAAATATGAAACATCTTGTGGCCTCCAAATTTCTAGAGTAGATTTTAGAGGCAAATCATGGATTAGGAGTGTTTTTCATTTTATTATTTTTATAATAAACTCTATAATGACTATGAGTAGCATACAGTGAAAAACACTGGTAAACATCATTAGCATTAAGAAAAAACAATTATTAGAAGAAAATAATAGGCAGGATTCATCAGTCCCTCTAACTCATGGCCTGGTGGAAGAATCAAGTTTTCAAGCCTCTTTCAAAAACAGGCTGAAGGCCAGATAAATTTTACAAGGGATTTCATTTCAAAGGGCAGGTACTGTGACAGAGAGTCATTCTGCCCACCCTTATACAGTTAAATTTCACTTGAGAAGTTTTTCAGTTTCATTTGAGTTTTGAAGCTTGAGAAAAATGATCTTCTAGTCCAGTGATGGCTAACCTTTTGCAAACGGAGTGCCCGGATCCCCAAAATACAATGCTTATGCAGCCCCCATGTATACACACCATGCATGCATGTATGCCCCTGCACATGCCCAAGGCCCCTGTGTATGCGTGCATGGCCCCCACTCCACCCCTCCCCTGCAGCAGAGACCTGAAGATCAGCCAGCTGGCAGGAGGCATGCACAGCAGAGCTGAACTGGGGCGACGGCTCATGTGCCATTAGAGAGGGTGCTGTGTGGCACACACGCTATAGGTTCGCCATCACAGTTCTAGTCCAACTCTCTGCTCAGACAGGAAACCCTATACCATTTCAGACAAATGGTTGTCCAATCTCTTCTTAAAATTTCAATTGTTGGAGTATCCACAACACCTTGAAGCAAATCGTTCCACTGATTAATTGTTCTAACTGTCAGGAAATTTCTCCTTAGTTCTAGGTTGCTTCTTTCATGTTACCTAAACAAAAATTATAATTATCTGCATTGTATATAATGTTTGTGTTTCCATTTTCAAATATTAATATATTATAATTATATAGCTCTACTTTTAATCTCTTTTACATCACATACATACCCATTTGTTGTCATTGTAACTTCCTATGTTCCATCAGACTGTGTAAATATGAGATTCTGAATCAAAGGACCAAAACCTATTTGCACATTTTCAGAATTACAAGTGGGGAAGTTTAGACAGTTATGCTTGCCAAATTAGCCTAAAACTCTAATTGACATTATGTAGTCAAAGAGTAGTTACCTAATGAATACTGTCTAATAATTAGCTATAATGAATTCCACTCATAATCTGTTAGCATGACCCCATAATAATAATATGTTTCTATTTTTTAAAAAAATTGCTGGATGACACAATAGAAATGCTAGAGGTCTACAAAATTTCATATCTGAAAGGAATATGGTGGATTTGGATCTATTATTCCAAATGATATTATTGGTTGTATAATCACTGCGTTTATTTAAGAATATTTAGGCTTCCACACAGACACGACTTCATATGAGTGAACCAAGTTTTGAATGACAAAAGGACGAGGATTTATCAGATAATGGGAGTGGACTACATTATAATGAAATGAAATAAGTCATCTAGCCATTTTTTTTATCTTGCTGCTTTTTCAAAAGCAGTTATGAAAATCGATTTCAACTTATCCATCAGAGAAGCAAGTTATAAAATGCTATGAGTGGGAGTTTAGTGAAGTAACATAGAGATAAGAGGAGATGGCAATGGTTTGAGTACACTGCAAGTTTCAGTTATAAATATGTTGCATTCACTGAAAATATCCTGTGATTGAACGCTGGGAAATCAAATAGTGAAGCAGGAAATATTTCAGGAGACATCTCTGCTCCCCTAAATTCAACTTTTTTTAAAAAAAGAAAAAGACATCACATTTTTCCAATTTAATTTATATTGGAGATTTATTATACATTTTTCTTGTAAAGCTTCAAACTGATATTTGTACTTCACAAAAGAAATGACTAAAGAATGAAAGCAGTGAATCCATTAAGATATTTCCTTGATTCTTGTAGTAATTTCTGCGAGGCCTCTGCCTAAGATAAACCAGAGAAATTTAAATGCAAAACCAAACAAACCTATTTATAAAGTACACACCAGCTAGAACAATTCTAAATGTCACTAAACTCTGTGCAAGAAAGTAATTGTTTAGCTCATTTCCACTGAAAAGGAAGAAACATGAATTCTTTTTTATTTTATTTTCAAATGACACCCACAAGTACATAACTGGACTGCCAATTAAATTTGTTTAGAGATGACAATTTAACCTAACAGCAGCAGAGAACCTCACATACCTTATGTTTTAAAGATATCATAGGTATGTTCTTTCCTACCCACAATTTTAGAAGTTATATTTAGTAAAATTAAATATATTTAATAAGGCATTTTACACAGTAATTCAGTGTTCTTCACTGTAGCAATACAATTATTTATTGGTGCAAAGTACTGCAAATCAATCCATTTCCTTTTGCTATCTATTTTATAGTATGTATACTCAATTTTGTGTTCCATTTTATTTCTCTATATGCTGGTCTAAAGTGTGAAGGATTTGCTGCAATCTGCGCCTTCACTATAGAGCAGCTTCTTCCAGCTATCGTATCTCATGATAGTAGCCATTTTATATTCTCAGGACTGTTCCAGACATTTCCACTATATGTGAGAGAGCGAAATTCAAATTATTAGTGCTTTATGCTGAATTCTGTAGCTTCTGCAGAAAATAGCAGAAAAAACTATATTTTCATGTTGCACTCTCCCTATTCCTGGGGAGTACATGCATCCATCCATATAGTTTTAGTTTAGTGTTACAGTGTTACAGAAGTGGTTTGCTGTCAACTTTTTAAAAAAGCTTCCATTAGTTCAGTCTTTTTCAAAGAATCAGATGGGTGTTATTATGGTATCTTAAGTGAAACAGCATGGTTGAAGCTGGGTTTGCCTGACCTGTGAACTAAGAAATACAGAAGCTTTTCCACACAGTTCTTAACAACATTTTTTTTTTATTCATCTATATGCTGGCCTAAAGTGTGTAGGCCACAGGACTCAGTTTGATTTGATGTTTGGTGCCATGCCAGGTTTCATGCGAATATATAATAGTATCTATTGGAGGAAATCAGGTTTACTCTACTTAGCATGGTCCAACACGTTCTGTTATTATTATTATTTTTGTTTAATGCACATGACTGGAATGGGTGCTCTTGTGGTTCTGATCACCTTATGGAAATAAGTAAGGCATTTGGACCATCTACTGGAGTTTGGTGGTAATTAATCTTCACCTTTCCTATTTTAATTCTAGAATCATTCCTCCTCACCAAATATAGGAACTGTAAAATGAAAGAGATGGTATGTTTAAATGATGTTTAAATGAAACAAAAAGACTGAACTAATGACAACACATATAGCAACCAGGTGTAGAATTAGCAATGAAGATAATGAAATGATGGATGCCTTCTGCATTTAAGGCTCAGCCATGAATAGTAAAGGACCTAGCAATTAAGAAATACACCACAGACTAAGACAGAGTAGCAATGAAGGCTTGGAAAAGATATTCAAATGCTGTGATGTATCTCAAAGGATGGTGAAGGCAATTATTTTTCCTGCGATACTCTTTAATGTTGAGGAACCTGATTTCATAGCATCATAGCATAAATTACAATTAAATTTTAAATAAATTTAAAAGAAAATTGTGTAGATAGAATGCAACTGATCAGAGAAGACAGAACCAAAAAACCAATGGGGCCTAACCATTCTGTGGCCTAAGAACTAAGGGAACAACATTTTTTTTAAGAATTTGTGGAAATGCAGAAGAATGTGAACAGATCCCCAAAGTATATAATTCCTTAGGGTAGAAGTCATCATCAAGAAGATAGATGTTCATTGATTACTGGTAACTATAGTATTATGCAATAGGTAAGTTATTACACAATAACTGCAGCAAGGCTATTATATTATATGCACAAAGATGGAAAAATACAGAAGTACCCATTATGGAGGAATGGCTATGAAAATGACAGAGTTTACAGAAATATCTAAAATGACTTGCTTGGTTAAGGAGGACATAACAATGACTTTTTCAAAGACTTTTGGGACTTTTTGCTGAAAATGGATAAAAATGAATTGATGATTTATTTTTTGATTTTATTGATTAAACAGTATTATTTATGGGAAGAAGGGAACCATGATAGATAGCTTTGGCAGATCGAAATGGCAATAACCATGATTGTAACTGCTGCAAAGAAAATAGCAAGTTGCTTCTTTAGATATCTTTCTTTTTCCATTTTCTTTAAATCTTATTATATTCCCCAATCAAATTTCGGAGTTTACTTTCTAGTATCTGATTTTTAGCCTATCCGAACATGGCAGATAATATAGATAAAGAGATGACAATTGGGCTCACTCCTTGAAAGATCCATTGTTCTAATTGCAGCAATTTGAAGTTTACCAAGTTTGTGATGAAAGTCAGGTATTACTTATTAGCAAGAGGAAGACAGAAAATTGGAGAGGAGAGGGGCTAACCCAAATGAATTTCTAAAAATAAACGTTTTAAATTTCCCTCTTAATCTGATCGTTGTGTACTCTTTGTACTTATATAAGCAGTGGTTTAAACAACTATATCTTCATTGTTAATTTGTTTAAATCATTGCTTAGATAAGCATGTAACAATACCCAACAATAAAGGCAAGAATTTGACTATTCAAGTTTCTTTCTTCAGGCTTTCAACCAACTTCTATTAAATAGCAACGTTAAAATGCTGTTAAAAATAAAGTGATTTTAGCAGCAAGAAATAGCTAGGCAAGTGGGACGAGTTATGAATGACTTCCACTACCCTGCTTTACCTATTTTAACAAAACTCATCTTTATTTTCAGTAAAAATGCATTCCCAAAATAACCAGGCAGAAGACTGTTTTCTTAATTTATTGAATGCAAACATTTTTGACAGTCTCAGAGGCTGTTGGATAGGGGCTTCGCTCCTCTATGGTTCACCTCCAAATTTTAGATGTCAGCTCCAGGCTCTGGGTCAGATCTAACCATCCATCTGGTCATTGTATTATCTTCTTCCAAATGTGTATTTGCTTGATCTTGCATATTAGTATAACCAGAAATTCTTAGCTAGGCTTTGGTACAGTCTCATGATTTATCTCTCCTTTTCAGCCCTAACATCTTGCAGTTGTGTCCTGCTTTTTTTTCTTGGGATGAATTCACTCCCCAGTTCTGGAACCTGCTTTTCCTTTGTTCTAATTACAGCCTTTTTGATAATATCGGACTGCTACTTCTAATCCACCACTATTAATATTAGGTAAAACGATAAATTAGATCTTAAAAGAGATTTTTCTTTTTCTTTTACTAGCCTCACATATGTTGAAACGTTTATGTGTCCTCTGCAGAGATAATCCATGGAAATTATTGTGTAATTTAAAATTTTATTCCTTGATATATACCAGTACATACTGGCGCCATGTGAATCAAGAAAAAATTACATTATTCTGCTGTATTGAGAGGAAAATTTCTTGATTATGAATGAAGGCAAATATACAGTAAATGTCCCAGAATAATGTTTCAGGATTCAATCTGGGTCAGTTACTGGAACCAGAGGTTTAGTCTTCTGGGTTTTCAGACCTGTCCTGAAGAGCATCCTCATGTCCAGCATGAGTCCAAAAGCTCTGAAGACTAAACCTGTGGTCCCAGTGACTGACCCAAATTGGATGCTGCATTTCTTGTTTAGTGTACAAGTCCATATCATTAAGACATAGTTTGATTGGAGTTGCTTTAATCATTCAGTCAAGCAGCTGGGGAGATAATAAAAAGATTGCTAAACTATGATCAACCTGTATGAATCAAGAAATACGTATTAGCAACATTTAGCTAGTATATACATAACTCTGTAAGTTAAATCATATAATTGTATTTACGTACCTGATAGAAACGGAGATGAGCACCGCCCCCTAGAGTCGGGAACGACTTACCTTTACCTTACCTGATAGAAATCCACATTTTCTATATGCCACAATTTATGTACAATCATTCACTAATTCAATCATTTGTATTAGTTCTAAAGAGAAGGAAGTTAAATCTCTATCTGTAGTGATGAACATGGTATTGGCAATATTTATAAGCTGTTATTGAAATTAAATTTGAAGAATGGCTATTTGAGGCATTGCATGATACAATGGGCAAATAATTTTGGGTATAATATAATGGTGAACATTATAAAAATATGTGGAGAAATCTTTTAAAAAATATGGAACTTGGTTTTTATATATGTTGACAACAGCAGGAATGCTTTATGTGGAAAGATACTTTAATTCCCATGGAATAATGGCTGGAAAAACTGATGTAACTGATGTAACTGATGTAGAGATTGCTAAATTAACTGCTTTAATCAAAGAAAAGAAATATCCAAATATCTTTCTAGATGTTGTGCTTGAGATGGAAAAAGAATGAAATTTTGACTTTGGATTTTGCAGATTAAATAAGTTAGTTGTAGAAATGTACATATTAAATATATGAAAGTGAAAAGTTGAAGCTGTATTGTTACTATCTACTGTGCTAAAAGGAGTTGGAAGTCAGTACTTTTCTTTTCCCCCCCCCTTTATTCTAAATTTAATTCTCTTCTCTCTTCCCTCCCCCATTTTCCCACTTTTCATTTTTGTATATTGATAAGCTTAATAAAATTATTTAAAAATTCTCTACATGTAGGACTTAAGGATCATATTCTGGGGAGAAGGGATCTGGCTGTTAGAGAAGTCAAACTTTTTTTTCTTATGGTACCCTCTAGATCACAGGTGTCAATCTCTATCGTGCTCTAGATGTACAGAAGCTGCATCTTCCTAAATTGCAGTCTAAAGCATTTCTGAAGAGCCAGCTTCAGTGGATTTTTTGAGAAATAATAGTTAATGTACAAATATAAAACGTGCTAGAAAACTCTACCACCACTTCAAGACACTTAAAGATAGAGAGAGGAATCATTATCAGCATAGCTCAAGAATAATCAGTGAGTCATCTTTCTGCTCTTTGGAGTATTTGATTAAAGTTTATTAAGCCATTTTTCAACTTCATAGCATTTTCTGCTTTTGGTACTTATGTTTTCATGTTTTCGTCAAACTGATTATTTAAGTGATACCAAAGGCAAAACGAACTCTTGGTCTTGAACTGGTGCAACATCAACCTTTTGGTGCTAAATTAAATGGAAGCTGAGCTATTACATAATTCAATGACAGCCATTTATCTGACCTTTGGTGTCATTGGCCAGCAATTTACTAGCAGTTCTCATAATAGCTTAATCATCTGAACAGAGTAATCAGAAGATTTCATGTAATTTTTTTTATTGCAGCAATGGTTGCTAAAGAGTCAACATCAGCTTGATGGCAGATAATAAGTGACAATTTACTGACCTATTAAACATTGTTTACATTCATGCAGAGTAAACATTAGAAGACATATATTGCTTCCAGCTGTTACCAAGTATTTTTTCTATGGCCCAGACAGATGGGTAATATGTTGTGAGGAGAGGTCACAACTAAAGAAAACACTTTGGGAAGAAGCCAGAATGCTGAGGAACAGCTGTCATTTCTTTCTCCATATGATAAGAGTTCTGCTTTGCTGAAAGGTGGTAATTATAGGAGTAGCCGATACAAGGCCATGGGTACTTCCCATGATGCCCATTTAGCTCCCTTCCCCAGCTGACTTAACTTTTTAACACTTTTTAAATTGAAAATGATTAAATAGAAAATTGACCTGCAAACAAAATGCCAGTCTTCTACATTCTATTCCTTATGGGTACAACTTAGAACAGCATTCCCCAACTTTTCTGGTGGGAGGAGAGGGGATGGGGAGAAGGGATGGGACTGTGATCAGTAGGCGCTTGCGTGAGCAACTCCATGTGTTGAAATGGAGCAGTGTGCGCAAGCACTCATGACTCGCACAAATGGAGCTGCACATAGAATAGAATAGAATAGAATAGAATAGAATAGAATAGAATAGAATAGAATAGAATAGAATAGAATAGAATAGAATTTTTTATTGGCCAAGTGTGATTAGACATACAAGGAATTTGTCTTGGTGCATATGCTCTCAGTGTACATAAAAGAAAAGATACGTTCATCAAGGTACAACATTTACAGCACAAATGATGGTCATATATCAATAAAAATCATAAGGATTGCCAGCAACAAAGTTACAGTCATACAGTCATAAGTGGAAAGACATTGGTGATGGGAACTATGAGAAGATTAATAGTAGTGCAGATTTAGTAAATAGTTTGACAGTGTTGAGGGAATTATTTGTTTAGCGGAGTGATGGCCTTTGGGAAAAAACTGTTCTTGTGTCTAGTTGTTCTGGTGTGCAATGCTCTATAGCATCGTTTTGAGGGTAGGAGCTGAAACAGTTTATGTCCAGGATGTGAGGGATCTGTAAATATTTTCATGGCCCACTTCTTGATTCCTGCAGTATACAGGTCCTCAATGGAAGGCAGGTTGGTAGCAATTATTTTTTCTGCAGTTCTAATTATTCTCTGAAGTCTGTGTCTTTCTTGTTGGGTTGCAGAACCGAACCAGACAGTTATAGAGGTGCAAATGAAAGACTCAATAATTCCTCTGTAGAACTGAATCAGCAGCTCCTTGGGCAGTTTGAGCTTACTGAGTTGGCGCAGAAAGAACATTCTTTGTTGTCCTTTTTTAATGATGTTTTTGATGTTAGCTGTCCATTTTAGATCTTGCGATATGATAGAACCTAGAAATTTGAAGGTTTCTACTGTTGATACTGTGTTGTCTAGTATTGTGAGAGGTGGAAGTATGGAAGGGTTTCTCCTAAAGTCTACCACCATTTCTACGGCTTTGAGTGTGTTCAGTTCCAGATTGTTTTGGTTGCACCACAAGGCTAGTCATTCGACCTCTCATCTATATGCGGATTCGTCATTGTCTCGAATGAGACCAATCACTGTTGTGTCATCTGCGACTTCAGTAGCTTAACAGATGGATCATTGGAGATGCAGTCATTGGTATACAGAGAGAAGAGAAGTGGGGAGAGCACACAGCCTTGGGGGGCCCCTGTGCTAATTGTACAGGTATTTGATGTGATCTTGCTTAGCTTCACCTGCTGCTTCCTGTTTGTTAGGAAGCTTGTGATCCATTTACAAGTCTGTTCTGGTACCTGTAGCTGGTTTAGCTTAGTTAGAAGAATGTCTGGAATGATGGTATTGAATGCTGAACTAAAGTCTACAAAAAGGACCCTTGCATAGGTCTTTGGAGACTCAAGATGTTGTAGGATGTAGTGCAGAGTCATATTAACAGCATCATCTGTTGATCTATTTGCTCGGTATGCAAATTGCAAGGGGTCTAACAGCGGATCTGTGATGGTTTTCAAGTAGGAAAGCACTAGCCTTTCAAAGGTTTTCATGACTACAGATGTTAAAGCAACTGGTCTGTAGTCATTCAGTTCCTTGATGGTGGGCTTCTTCGGGACTGGGATGATGGTAGAACGTTTGAAGCAAGAAGGAACATAACACATCTCTAGTGATTTATTGAAAATATGGGTGACGATGGGAGCCAATTGGTCAGCACAGACTTTTAAGCAAAAAGGAGTTATTTGTAATGAGTACAAATAGTCTTCAACTTACATCAATTAGTGACCATTCAAACTTACAACACTGAAAAAAGTGAGTTATGACCGTTTTTCACAGTTACAACCTTGCAGCATCCCCATGCTCAGGTGATCAAAATTCAGATGCTTGGCAGTTGATTCATATTTATGACCGTTGCTGTGTCCCAAGGTCATGGGAATCACCTTTTGCGGTCTTCTGACAAGCAAAGTCAATGAGGAAGCCAGATTCACTTAGCAGCCGAGTTACTAACTTATTAACTGCAATGATTCACTTAACAATTGAGGCAAGAAAGGCGGTAAAATGGGGCAAAACCCGCTTAACAAATATCTCGCTTAACAACAGATATTTTGGGGTCAGTTGTGGTCATAAGCCTGTAATTATGTTACATGATTTAGCATCGGAATATGTGCCTGAGACCTTGACTGCAGAATTAGTTTCATTAAGATTGTATTATTGAGATATATTTCAATTTGCTTCTGTATTTCCTTTTGGTAGTGCTGAGCATTCTTTTTGAGTGTAATATAAATCAATGAAGATATTAGAATAGAATAGAATAGAATAGAATAGAATTTATTGGCCAAGTGTGATTGGACACACAAGGAATTTGTCTTGGTGCATATGCTCTCAGTGTACATAAAAGAAAAGATACGTTCATCAAGGTACAACATTTACAACACAATTGATGGTCAATATATCAATATAAATCATAAGGATTGCCAGCAACAAGTTATAGTCATACAGTCATAAGTGGAAAGAGATTGACGATGGGAACTATGAAACGATTAATAGTAGTGCAGATTCAGTAAATAGTCTGACAGTGTTGAGGGAATTATTTGTTTAGCAGAGTGATGGCCTTCGGGAAAAAACTGTTCTTGTGTCTAGTTGGTGTGCAGTGCTCTATAGCGTCGTTTTGAGGGTAGGAGTTGAAACAGTTTATGTCCAGGATGCGAGGGGTCTGTAAATATTTTCACGGCCCTCTTCTTGATTCGTGCAGTATACAGGTCCTCAATGGAAGGCAAGTTGGTAGCAATTATTTTTTCTGCAGTTCTAATTATCCTCTGAAGTCTGTGTTTTTCTTGTTGGGTTGCAGAACCGAACCAGACAGTTATAGAGGTGCAAATGACAGACTCAATAATTCCTCTGTAGAATTGGATCAGCAGCTCCTTGGGCAGTTTGAGCTTACTGAGTTGGCGCAGAAAGAACATTCTTTGTTGTCCTTTTTTAATGATGTTTTTGATGTTACCATTTGAGATCTTGCGATATGATAGAGATACAATATTAAAATTAGAGATACAATATTAACTGACTGAAGGACAGACAGAAAAGAAGGCTTATATGAAATAAGATTGTGTGGCTGGAGAGACAACAAACTTAATTTAGAAGTCTGCGAGCATTCCTTTTACCTTGCAGAAGATTCTTTAAAAATACATTTAATAGAAATTTTAACACATGCTTTATAAAAGCCTCTCATTTCAAAACTCAGATATAGGTTCAAATTGTGATTATTATGTAATTGTAAGGCAGAAAGAATTGCATATAAAGCTTTAGGTTTTAAATCAGCAAGCAGCCAAATGAATTCTTTCACTGAAGTAGAAGAACTGTCTATTAATGGGTAATAAGCAGAAGAGAAAAAGATGCTTACAATTTAAGCTCTGTTCTCACCATAACCTTTGCTTACAGATTTTATATAGAACTTTTTGAAAACAGTTTAGGAAATCTGACAAATGAAATGTTTAGTTTAGTCAAAAAATTTAAAGAACAGAGAAGCATCTGCCCTATTTCATTAAACCAGATTAAAATCCCAAATACAAAAATGAATGTGGAAAAATATCTGCATTAATTTTGGGTTTCTGGCTGAATAATCAGATGACACATGTGAAGCTAGACATCATAATCCAAGTGGATTTACCTTTTTAGCAGTTGCATCGTCTGAAAATTTAAACAAAGTGTGAATGTTGCTATCGTTATATGTTTTCATAAGGAACAAACAGAAGAAAGTTATTGATGGATTTTCCTGGCTTCATTTCCTCTTGTATTGAGTGTCCCCTTTTCACATCAGTTGCTGTCCTTAACATTTGGTGAAACTGAACTGATAAAATAGGAGGTATTTATTTTCTTCACCAATTCCTCTCTGTTGTTGAGAATTATCTTCTGAATAACAGGCCCTTTTGCTCTGCCTTTTGACAAATGAAGTAGTCAATAACGTTAAGATTTTGTTGGGTCTCTGGTCTTGGCAGAATTAGATTCCAAGAGATGTTGTCAGGATAATGGAAATCTCTCATTTCCACTAGCACACGTCTCTTTAAAAAAATGTAGTTATTTCATACAAAAAGATTTTATCCTGGTCTAATGCCAGTCCAGTGAGTCTGTAATAAATTCCCACTTTTATTTTTTATTTTGTCACCCAATCAAGTTCAACCAGATTTCTATGCTTTAACTCCTGATTTTTAACATACACACACACCCCAATATTTCTCAGACACCTTCATCCTCATGAATAAATTTTAGCCTCCAGTATTATGTGCCCATCCAAAGTATCATCTCATAAAATTTCAATGAAGCCTATCATGCATGATTTTCTTCCTGAGTTAGATTATCTGGTTTTTCCCTATTTTTCCCCCTGTTTATTTCTCATGCATCTGAGTTCAAGTGACAAGGAACTCACTGTTACAATTTCTATGGTTTCTCTCCTCTTCACTATTTGCTTCTTCCTTTAAGTTCTGTTTAGAACCGAGCTGACGCAGTGGTTAGAGTGCAGGACTGCAGGCTACTTCAGCTGACTGCTAGCTGCAGTTCAGCAGTTCAAATCTCACTGGCTCAAGGTTGACTCAGCCTTCCATCCTTCCGAGGTGGGTAAAATGAGGATCCAGATTGTTGGGGGCAATTTGCTGACTCTGTAAACCGCTTAAAGAGGGCTGTAAAAACACTATGAAGTGGTATATAAGTCTAGGTGCTATTCCTATTCCTACGTTCCAATCCTTGGCTACAAATTCAGTTCTGGGCTTCTGCCCTCCTCATGAGTTTAACAAAATAATTGCCAAACATTTCATTCCCAGCCATCATACTACTAAGGTTTTGTCTCTTTTCCAACCATAATAATCACCTCTTTTCTTTCTCACCTCTTATTTTCTGAGAATGATTTTTTTTATAATTATAATAAAGCTCTCCTTACTCATTCGCTTACATTTTAAGAGCTACATGCAGATTTGTTCTCCTTTTCTTCTCACTTTCCTATAAATTATTTTAATTGTTATTCTGTGATTGCTTAATATACAGCACTTTAACAGTTCACAATTGAACATTTTCTTTTGAAAACCATTTCTCTGTTAGTCCTACTTCTGGAAATACTGTGTAATGAGGAATGGAATATGTCAGTTGAAAGAATCTACAGTTTTATGACCAAATGCTTTATGCTTAGGGCATTCTCAGAAAATTCGTATCTCAATTTTTCCAAAAGCATCTAATCCTATAGTTGATATTCCAACTCTGTAGTAAAGATTCCCTCAGCTTGCTTTGCGGCAGGCCTCTAATTAAAGTGGAATCCTGTGTTTAAAATTTATCAATTCAAATGAGGATTTTGAGAGTTATGGTCTCAGAGACATGATCTGTGACGATCTTCTTATCTCCATTGTCCCTTAACAATAGCAGTTAACAATAACTCTTGGGATTGATATGGTGTGCAAGGCTGGTGGAACCAGAGATCTCAAAGAGAGATCCATAATTAGTTGTCCTACAGCTTGTTTAATGTGAAGATTGATCCTAATACTCGCTGAAATTTACTGGTTTTAAAAAAGTGTTGTTTTGGTCTGTCTTTCTCTATTTTGCGAAAAACAACTGATAAAATACAAGCTATTAATATAAGCCTAGAGAGCCAAATTGGTATAGAGGTTAAGGCACCAGGCTAGAAACTAGGAGATTGTGAGTTGTAGTCCTAGCGCCAATTCAGCTGGTTAAGTTTGGCCAGTCACTCTCTCTTAGCCCTTAGCTCTTAGTCAATGGCAAACTACTTCCAAAATCTTGCCAAAAACCCCACCCTGCAAGGACTTGTCCAGGCAATTACCAGGAATCAATACTGATATGAAGGGATATATCCACCCACACCCACACATCTCATACAAAGGAATAAGCTAGGAAGAAGAAGAACTATTCATAACAGTATTTAGAGTCTGCATATTAGTAGGCAAAAACTCATATATGGCCTTGCAGGCAATTCAAGTTCTAGCCACCATCCCTTATATATTGCGTACTATGGAAAACTATTGGGATAGTCTTATCAACAGCATCCTTCTACTTCTGCTAAAGCTGCTATGGGGTCAGGAGTGTTGGTACTTATTGCCAAATATAGTGAATTCAAGAGGGTTATAACTTGCATATTTTAAAGAAGTGACAATAGAAGAATAAGTGGCAGGTTTTACTCAGGCATATAAAACAACATGAAGGTAACTGCCACTAGAAAAAAAAAACATTCTTATGATTGTTGTCACAGTGAACCCATCTTCTGGTTTAGTTCACAAGCATCATTTAACTCTTTGGTGTGTTTTAAAGATACGATATCCAAGAAGGACTCTTAAATGATGCACAGTCTTTGCTATAGTGCAGCACTTCTTCCCGCAGTTTAAATAATGCTGCTTTGAAACTGAAAGGCTTTTTTCAAAAATTGCTTTTAAATTTGCATGCATTTCTTTCCTGCTATGAATATAAACTAAAGCAGCTCCTCATTTTAAACACAGGATATGAATACGTAATTGCCAGGGCATGATTTTAAATATTCTACATGATTGTTTCATCCTATGACTGATTTATTCTAACTAAAGCAATAACATCATGTATTTCTTAAAGTAAAACCAAGGCAATTCACAACTCCTGCATATCAGAAGGGGGACGGCAAGAAAACCATGGGACTTTGGCATTTGTAGCTCAGAGTTAATTCATAGGATAGAATTCTGGAAGCCTCAGTTATTTTCCCACAAGGAAGTCAGCATCCTGGTATCCACATCTATCTCATGGGGACATTTCACCTGGCCTTTTCTCCATGAGTCACAGAATTCCCACATCTCATGCTGCCTTTTTAGTGATAAAAAGTATGGAACTCTGTTTAATGCTAGTTCTTGTTTGCTTAGGTTTCAGTGCATGATTATTTAGGCCTCTCTTCAGGAATAGGCCAATTTCATTGAAGATACACAATCAAATGTTACTGGGGGGGGGGGGGAAACAAATTATAAAAATTCACTTTTTAAAACAGTGCACGATGATTTAATTAAACATTTGAATATGAAAAGCAATTCTTCAGTGAAAAATGAGGCAAACTATGAGTAGTGTCAAACTCTATTTCATTGAGAGCTGTATCAGGGTTGTGTTTGACCTCAGGGGCCAGAGTAGGTGTAGCCAGGGTGGGCATGACCAGCTTGATGTCACTCGTGTTGGGAGTATCTGTGGTGGCCTGAGTGCTCTGCCAGAGAAAATGGGCTCCCAAGCTCTGTTTTCAGCTGCGACGGCCTCCTGCCATCCTCTGCCAGCAAAAATGGAGCTGGTGGGTCTGCACACAGCCCCCCAAGCTCTGTTTTTGCTGGCAGAGGGTGGCAGGAGGCTGTCACAGCCAAAAACAGAGCTGGGAA
The DNA here is from genome assembly GCF_028640845.1 of Ahaetulla prasina. NCBI lineage: Eukaryota > Metazoa > Chordata > Lepidosauria > Squamata > Colubridae > Ahaetulla > Ahaetulla prasina. The sequence continues at coordinate 49,419,415 of NC_080541.1, read as the reverse complement.
GGCCACAAATGGCCCTCCCAAGCTCCATTTTCACTGGCAGATGCACTGTGGGGCGGTCCTTTGCTGTTTCTAGGGTAGCCTCGTAAGCCAGATCTAAGCACCCTGCAGGCCAAATCTGGCCCCCGGGCCTTGAGTTTGATACCCCTGCTAAACAGCTATTTAAATCTTGGCTAGCAAATTAAAAGAAATTCTAATATAAAATTACAAAGAAAAATACAAGGCTTGGAAAAGAGCAAAAGAAGGCACTGGAGTTTTATAAATAAATAATTTGGAAGAGATTGATTGGTTGACTATCAGCTATGTTGATTCTTAGCCACAACATAGATTTCTCCAAAATGGAAATGATACAGAAGTAATTTCCAAATTAATCTTAAAACCAGAAGAATATTCTAAAATGACATCATGTTCAGACCTAAGATGCATGAAAGGCTGAAGTACACTGAATTTTTAAAGCTTCTTTTATGTAAGAGGGGAATGAAAGCCGCTGAGTTCCTTTGAATTAGAGTGGTGTACAAAGTAAAATAAATGAAATAAAATAAAATATCAAATGTGTCATCATTCATACATTAGATCAGCATGATAACAGAAAGTCATATAATAATAGAATATATGCATGTTCCCATATAATATGTTTCCTTAACATTCTCATTTTTCTATGATATTGCTTTTGGTAGATTAAAATTTAAGATTAACAGTTACTTGTGAATTTGTTCCAGTGAAGTACCAAAAATTATATCACAGCCATTTTTTAAATTCTATTGTGTTAGATACATAGCTCAGAAACAAAAGAGACAATGGGAAAGGTTCCTGAATGAGGAAAATCTGCCAGCATATATTAAAGATTTTTTTTAAAAATCCTTTTAAAGAGAGGAAGAACATAAAAGCAAAACTGAGGAAGCAACTTGTTGATTATTTCATAGGCCCAGGGTGAAAACTTCAGGTACAAACTAAAATACTTTTGTGGCATCTACTATCAGCATGACAATTTCTTTTGGCATCTTAAGATTGCCTTTGGAAAAATGACAGTTTTGGCTGGATTGAAAGTGCCTTCCCATGAATTACTGCAGAAATCATCAAATATGTTCACCTTGGGATTATGGAAGACTTTCTCCGGCAGATGTACCCAATATTATGCCTTTTTAGAATAGAATTTTAGGAAGGAAGGAAGACAGGGAAAAATCAGTAAGCATGACCACTTACTGTGCCCTTACATCATCCTGTGCATAATGCTTTCCAGGGTCAAAAGCCATAATTAATGTAGACATTGAGTAGGAAGATCCTGTCTTCCTATTATCTTGTATCTACAAGCTGAACATTATAAAATGTTATCATACTTCTGTGAAAAAGAATAAAAGTAAAAATTTGCCCCAAAGCCCCTTCCAAGCTATGAAAAACCATTTCCAGTTTTCTCCATCCTAGTACCTACCCTGAGGGTTGCATTATTTGAAAATGGTGAATTTATATAGTAATTTCAAAACTGTATCATTCCTATCAAATGTGCTGTTTCAAGCAAATTAAATGTAATGAGTGATGATATCTACTTTCTCTTTCATGTACAGAAGCCCTCTCATCTAAATGATTAAATGAATTCAGGATAAGGATCAAATTGCAAATGTGTTTTGAGTGGGGTTATCTAGCAATTCCAAATTTCTTATCTTACATAAATATTAAACATTAATTACTTCACAAAATTAAGGGAATGGAGAATAGTGAATTAAAGAATCGTTGGACAAAAATAATCAGGATTCAGTGTATGACAGCTTGTATCATGCATACTGATTGCCAAAGCACAACACAGTTTTTGCAAAATTGTATTAATTACATTAACCTCTTCCTTTGAAAAATTATAATAAGAAAGCACTTTAGATTACAATTATAGTGCTGCTATATTTCCTTCCTTTAAAAAGAATATGGCACAGCTTTTCTCCTTCCCCTTCCCCTTCCCCTTCCCCTTCCCCTTCCCCCTCCATCCCCTTCCCCCTCCTTCCCTCTCCTTCTCTTTTTTAAGGCCTCCATCTTTAGCCTGGCATTTTGGAACATCCTTTATCATAAGAAAATACAAGTGGCATGATTGCAATTTTGGTACATGCTGATTCTTTGCATAAGAAAGAAAGGTATAGTAGCATTCTTATCTCAAAGTATTATTTTAATCACTTTCAGGCCACTGCCCATGGTACTACTATCTCAATATCTTCCACAATAGATGGTAACCCTTTGTCTGAGTCTGGCATGACTTCCATAGTTATTTATTGTCTTTCCTGCATCTCCCACTTTTCAAACTTTTGATCATATTGCTTGCCTTGAGTATCCCAAATGTCTATCAATCTACAGTGTCTGTAATTTGTTTTGTCCCCAACGTCTGCTTCTCTGAGGCATATGACATCATCTCCTGTCCAAGCATTATGATTGGGATGACTAATGTGACCTTTTCTTATTCTGAATTAAGGATAGACCTATCACTGAATTAATCATTTTCTTCTTTTTGTCCCAACAATGATATTTTATGCAAGTAAAAATTTTAGGGCCTTAGCATCACCATTAAAACACTTGTTGAGTCTCAGATCAACAAATGGAGTTTGAACTTTCCAAAAGGTTTTGAACTGGGGCAGAATAGTTTAGAATCTACCTGTCTCTCTCAAATTATCCACTTCTATGCTTCTTGTTATCATCTCCTCTATCCTGCAGGTTTAAAATTGAATATGGTCTGGTATTTTGAGTGTCTTGGTTTTTTTATAATTTCATTTGCACAATAGTTATTTAAACTATTAAATGACTTCAAGGTAATCCCTTCAAATCTACGATCACTGTCATCTGCCTATGACATGACCCATCAAATATTTCTTTGATGAAATTAGGAAATTGTGTTGCTGATTATTATTATTATCTCTGTTATTTATTAAACATAAATCTCAGTCAACTGAACATTTAAAAATGTGTCACAAATACGAGTGACTGGTGCTAGTGGTTGATACGGGTTGCTGCCAGTGTCCTAGGTATCAACCAAGTATATTCTTAAAATATATGATGTTCCGAGTAGCGCAGTTTTTTGCAGTTCCATTGGTGTTATTGAAGGAAGCTGCAATTTCTTGATGTGTTTTGTGAAATTCTTGGACATGGTACCAAGTGCCCTGATGACAATGGGTATCACTGTTAAATATTTCATCCATAGCTTGTAGTTTCGATGGCCAGGTCATGATTTTTTCCAGTTCTTTTTCTTTGACTTTGGTATCTCCTGGTGACAGCAATATCAATAAACTTTACGTTTCAGCCCTCAACAACTGTGATATCTGGTGTGTTATGTTCCAAATGATGATCTGTCTTGGATTGGATGATGATGATGATGATCATATGTACTTGAAAATATTTGATGGAAAAATTGTTACATTCAAAGCCAGTCTTTTTAAAGTGGGAAAAAAGAATTTCATATACATGCAGACTTAACCCTTCCTTCCTTCCTCCTTCCTTCCTTCCTTCCTTCCTTCCTTCCTTCCTTCCTTCCTTCCTTCCTTCCTTCCTTCTTTCCTTCCTCTGTAGATTTCGCCATGGATGCCAAGAAAGTTAAACACTTAATGTGTCTACAATTAATGTCATCACAATTTTGGGGATTTTTTTTTTTAATGATCATATGATTATGTTGACAATGAGAGACCTATGAGAAAGTAAAGACTGTTTCTTTTATGCAGGGGATTATATAGGGAAACTTGATATCAAATTGTACATAGGGTTTTTTTATGTGTGTTCCTAATTAAAGGAAGTCTAAACTGTTCCAGTTCAGGGGATATAACTGTTTGGATAGGTATGAACCGTTTTTTCCCCTATTAAGAAGAATGTTATCTTATAATTGCTTGAACATAGTTAGTGTCAAAATGTCCTGCTATCTTCTACAGCAAAATATTGATTTTCACAAGTGCAGCTTTTCAAGAGAATGCTTTAAGAGTCCACGAGTATCATTAGTTTAAGACTTAATCTTGTTCTTCCTCAGTTTTCTAGCCAAAAGTGTAGAATGAAGATCTATATCACAAGTTTCTTTTTCCTCCACAACTCTTTACAAATTATAATCATAAGATGGTATGATTCCTGTATGTAAATTTAACTTAACAACTTCTTTCTCAGTTGTCATATATTTGGTGTTTTATTCTCCTCGGAATCTGATTTAGACTGTAATTACAGAGAAATTCTTTCTGCAATATTTCAAACCCTTCCTGAAGTTTTAAAGCTGTTGTTTTTTTAATGTATTTTGCCCAGCTATTGGTGGAGGTTTTTAATTATAATAAACTATGACTACTAGTATATAAAAACAATGACAACAATCCAGTGGTGAAATCCAAATTTTTATATTGTCAGTTCTGTGGACATGGCTTGGTGGGCGTGGTGTGGCTTGGTGGGAGTGCAGGGGAAGGATACTGCAAAATCTCCATTCCCACCCCACTCCAGTGGAAGGATATTGCAAAATCTCCATTCCCACCCCACTCTGGGGCCAGCCAGAGGTGGTATTTGCCAGTTCTCCGAACTACTCAAAATTTCCGCTACCGGTTCTCTAGAACCTGTCAGAACCCGCTGAATTTCACCCCTGCAACAACCTTTATATGTAATTTATATCACACCATTCCTAGCTTCATTATCATGAAATTTGTGACTATGAAATATTTTCTGTCACTTTACAGGAGTTGTTACTTAGAGCCATTTGATGCATTGCAGTGCTTCAATGATTTTTTTCAATGACTTTTACTACTTGCTTTGTCAAATCAATTTTCTTGTCCATCATTTTATGGTTTACTTTTCTTTAAAAAAAATAGTTACATTCCCCTTTAGAATGAGAAGATGGTGCCAGGAGCCAGGAATCAGGCAATGGCTTAATGTGAAGAAGCTGCTTCAGCAGGAGTTATGGAATGTCAATCTCAGAAGGCACAAAGTCATAAGGCTGATTAAACACCTGGGCAATTGAAAAAGTCAGATAATAATGGCATAAGACCCCCCAGCCTCTAAGTAGAGAGAAGAGCAGAGCAAAGACATCCTAAGAGATTTATTGCCAAACTATGGGATAAATTTCTTGATTTGTGGCAGCTTGCCTGATTTAAGGGGCAACCTTACCCATGATCCTTTGTTGTTGGAAGCAATTTTCTGCCCTCTGGCTATTGTGTAACTCTCATTTGTGAATTTTGCTCATGAAATTCTGACCTTTGGACTTGCTGACAACCCTGACTTTGATCATAGAACTCTGGACTGAACTTGCACCAATCTACTCTATGCTCATGTTAAAGAAAACCCTTCAAGCAAGCATTTTTCAGAGCCTCAGTTTTGGATTGCATTCCTTGTCAGGCATTATCTTTTTGCCTTGAATAAATTGCTAATTCCCATAGCAACTATATGGATGAGTGTTTAACTGAAGCCAGAAGCAAGATAGATGGGAGGAGAACTTTTTTTGTGAAGGAGCTCTGACCCATTAATTTTAAAAATTTATAAATGGAATTATGTTATGACTTTAAAAAATATGTACAACTGTGTCGCATTCAGTGGAGGAATTTTGGAGAGAAAGGAAATTAGTATTAGCTGGATTTTCAGTATTTATCCTTCATTCAGGGGAGACCTGAATGCTCACAATTTCATGCTGGCACTGATTGATCTCTCTGTCTTTCTTTCTTTCTTTCTTTCTTCCCATCTATCTATCTATCTATCTATCTATCTATCTATCTATCTATCTATCTATCTATCTATCTACACACACACACACACTTATATATATAATTGCCAACTCTGCACAGACTCCGAGCAACTTACAATGAAAATTAAAATGTCCATGATGCAATACAGCAAATATAATGTTCATAGTTATCTCTTTAAAAAAAAGAATCAGGAATGGCATCATAACTAACCCAACCACCCAATTGCTAACAATCATCACTGTTTCAGTCTCATAACAATAATACAGTACAACCACAAACTCATGATCAAATGTATTAGGATGACAATCAGAACTTTAGAACTGATGGTTCCAAAGTATTTTGAGTCCTAATGCTTTTGGAAAGGATGTCATGTTGGGACAAGCTTAACATTCAAAGGGACAACATTACATAACATCAGTTCCCTAAAAAATATCTCCTGCCTTTGGCCCTCTTAATCTGAGGTAGATGGGAAGTTCAAAAATGTGACATAATAAAATGTCACAGAAATGTGGGATTCTCAATAGCGGTTCCTCTAATGAGGGGCTTGAGTGATTCTTCTTCATTTCTAATTCTGGTGCCTAACTATAAGTCAGTAAAAATCTAATCCAATCCCATGAAAGTTTAATCAGAATATAAATCAAGCATGCAGGGGACTATTTCATTTATTGTTGTTGAGGTAGCAAAGAACAAAACTAGAAGGAGAAATAAGTCACGGGAGACAATAAGGCCTTTAATCAAATGAAATCAATTCAACCACAGGTATATAATATAATTTGTATTAACTATTTTCTGAAAAAAGAAAAGAAAAACTGGAAATGCAAACGAATTGTCCCAACTTCATCTAGTATATTCTACTAGTTTCCACAAGAAAAGAACACTCATACTTAAAATGGCCAAGCTTTTAAGCAAATTTTAAGCACATTTACATAATTACATGCTTCAATCTTAACTACACATTATTCCCACAGGATCTCAGGGCTAAACTTTTTATTGTGTTCTAATTATTCAGTAGTATATAGCTGACGATTTACAAATTTTAGGCAACCTAAAAATATTTACTAGAAAGGGGTTTTTTATGGTCTAAATATGCTCCTTAAATCAGTTGACTCCTGGTTAAATTTTATATTTTTCCTTGTATCTTTGTGACTGTGCAAATAATCAGCTTGTATATTCAAAATAATGTACGTATTTAAAATAGCAAGAGCTATTATGATGTATTAGACAGCTGGATTCAGATTTTACTCTGAGGTCACTTAAATAAATTTATCATGTTGGTAAATCTCGTAAGATTATGGTAAGTATTGTGTGAAATAATCCCATAAATATCTCACTTATAATTTTACATTTGATACACACATACACAGAGAGAGAGAGAGAGAGAGAGAGAGAGAGAGAGAGAGAGAGAGAGAGAGAGAGGTCCAACTGTCACTATAATATTAATATTTCAACTCTTTTGCTTTCTAAAATTCTAGGAATACATTACATGATACTCCTTTTATACAGCTAGCAGTTGTGTAAAGTAAAATGAATACAATTGATCCCAACTGGCCTTTAACCCAGTGGTGGGTTTAAACCTGTTTGGGCTGGTTCAAGAGAGCCGGTAGTGGCGATGGTGAGCTGAGAGCAAACCAGTTCTCTAGTTTGGCCCTCCCGCCCGCCCCTACATTATACATACCTTATATTTGGTCATTTTTAGCCCAGCTGAAAGGTGCAGCAGAGCTGGATTGCCACATCTCAGCTGTTCTGAAATATACTGTGCTTGCGCAGAGCGCAAGATTGGTTTGCATGCGAGCAAAGCCAACATGCACGCACAAAGCACACACAAAGCGTATGCATGAAATGAACCGGTGGTAACACCGGTTGACACCCACCACTGCTTTAACCCCTATTATCATCCAAGTGGAAACCATAACTATTTGATATGTGCCTTTAGCACTGCACAAACAAAGTTTCCCGATACTTTAGTGAGATTATTTTCCCTTTGAGACAAGACAATGTGGTTTTGGAATGCAAAAATGCCTTCCACAGTTGTCATTTTATTTTAAAATTACATGAATGCATGTATTCAAAAAGTGAATGAATATTACTCAATATAATTTTGAGTATTTATGACATTTTTTGATCAACAATGCAATGAGACAGGTGGTTTGTTATTCAGATTGTAATAAGTGGGACTGCAATGAAATGACTTAGCATGCAATTCTCTAGTTCAGTTTTAGCCAACCAACAGTTGGAGTACCCTTTAATTTTCCTTCCCTTCTTTTCCCCCTAAGAATTGAGTTGCGTTTTTAATTTCTTCAAGACTTGGGTCTTTGTCATGTCTTCTTATGAATTGATTATAATGTTTTGGTCTACACAATAAATTTGATTATTATAGGTAGTGACTCTCCATGCATAGATATTACAAGTTTGTTAGATTAAGACTGAGAATTAAGATGAAAAGAGTATTTTTTTTTCATGATTAACAGCAGCAATGCTACTGAGTCCAGTCTATCTAGCAGTACCCAATGGATGCAATGGCCATTCAACAAAGGAAGCATCTCTTTGTCATTTCTTTACAGTATTACTGTGCTGACCCAGCCTTATTAGAAGCAAGAAACAGACTCCTTGTCACAAAAAATCTCTCTTTATTTACCTCTTGTGAATTAATTTGATTCACCCACCAAAAAGTCCAGGCAATAGTTCTTCAAAGAGTTAACTGCAGTAACAGACCTTGTCACTTCCTGCGATAATTGCAAGGCCATGAGTTCCCAGCCGAAAGGCTGCAAACTAAGTTCTGGCAAGCAGTCTCTGTGGCATGAAACACAATGAGCAAAATATTCAGAAATACGAACTGTTGTCTCCTATGACAACCACTTCCCTTTCCTTCTATTTATTCCCCAGCCAGGGAGGGGCCATTCAGCATCCACGTGTGCTTTGCTTCCTGAGTCAACTCTTTGTCCTCCGTTGTTCACCTCTACTAACAGCTCTGCACATACTTGCATCTGGAACAGGTCCCAGTTGTTCGTCCTCCTCACTCATATCAGCCTCTAAAGGCAGCTGTCTTTCCAGTGGCTGGGAAATGTCAGACATCCCTGGATCTATCTCTGCACAGAGTATCCATCAGAGCCTTCTCCAGGCTCCAGAACTGGCCCAAATTCCTCCTCAACCTCCTCATCTTCCAACTCTGCTTCCAGTTCTGCTGGCAGTTGGTGGGATACAACAATTACCTAGGAAAGTCCTCATCCTGTATGTATCAATGCAGTAATTAAGCTCCTAGAAATTATATCTGCAGATAGCTTCTTGCAAACTTTATGTAAATATCTTAACATTGAAAAATATTGATAAATTTCTAATCAATTTTCAAAGCGAATGTGAGATTCATGATCTTGATCATCACTTTCTAACATTTTCCAAAGTTTAAAAATTATCTTAACTTTACCTATGCTACGTAAACAAAACTTGGCAGCCTATTGCTTTCCTATAGGTTATGAGCCAAGAAAGCATTCTTTATGTCAGGACTGTACTATCAATTCAACATTTTATATAACAGCTTTGTTGAGAATAATGAAATGAGGTAAGTGGGGTAGTGTAAGGTGATTGGGGAGAGTCAGGGTTAAGTGTTGATATTCCTTTAGCTAGCAATGACTTTCAAGTTCGATAAGTGTAATTTGAATATTTGTTAGAAGTAATTAATAAATCAGTTCCTTACCAAAAAATGAGTGTTGCAAATTGGATTTCTATAATTATGTAGAAGCTATACAAAAACAAAGACCGCAGATGAACATTAATGTGGATTTTTTTTTAAGCAGCTAATGCTTGAGATAAAATATTTCAATTTTAAAAAGTTAATTTGGGGAGGAGGAAATGATGTACATGTGGTAAAGTAGAATGAAAATTATAACTGAAAAGTACTCTCTTATTTCCTTTTCAAATAAAATTAAACTCTGAGTCCATATCAGGAAAACTTGTGTACCTTCTTCCCTAGATTAATGTTAGACTATCAACAGCAAGCCTATCTTGTTTCTGACATGATAAGAGAATAAAGGAATAGGATATAATATGTCTTCTAGCTAGATATTTGGCATTTCCGAAGAAACAATGCTGCGGCATCACCTGTGCTACATTTCCCAGCCCAAAGCGTGAGATTCAGATGAGGCAGTCACCTGAGCAGCAGCAACTGCTCAGAGAAGCCGCTGCTGGGGAGCTGTCCAGCATTTCAGCATCCCAGCACTTCATTCAGCAGTCCTGGCTCCATGTGAAGAGAATGCAAACAGCTGCACAAACAGATGATAGCTCCTTAATCAGTAAGGTAAGGGATTTGAAAAGGTTATAAGTGTTAATTAAGAAATTGTGCTGTGATGATAAACCGTCTGAAAGAGAATGTCTGTGAGTGAATAAGGTAACAATAGCAGTGTGTGTAGGTAGAAGAGAGTTTGACTTAGAATAATTCATTCACATGAGCCTGTGAATTTAGTCACATTATCTTGCAGTAGCAGGGATTTAAATATAATGTAAACATCTGTGCAGTACAAGAAAACAGTTAATAAGACAAAGGAATTATATACTTAATTATAATTACGGCATGCATTCCATGACAATGTCACTTCATTCTTAAAGACATTTTGAAACTTAAATGTAAATATCATTTTCTTTAGGTTATCAGGTGAATGAAGAGGTTCAAGGTATAAAACTGAAAAAGGCATGTTGAAAGAACTATTTAACTGAAGGACTGTATTATCAGTAAAAAAAGAATGGACTAGGAAAGGTCACTTACATGAAAATTGGCTGATCCAAGAAATTGTAAGAATGAAGTCTGTGACACATATCTCGACTCCCAGGAATTGCAAATGGACTGTTCTCATCAGCAAGAATTTATAAAAGAACTGTACCAACTAAAAATACCTAAACTAAGCAGCATCTTTCAGAGTAAACTGATTAGTTTAGACATGAATAATTTTCCCTTCCAACCTGAGCTCAATGCTTCCTGCACTGATGTAGATGAGACTTTCTATAGGACTGAACACCACACATACAATACATCAACCCCTCAACTGATCCCCAAGTTTTATATTGCTGTGCCTATCATCTACTCTATGATCTGTGCTGTGGGGCTTACCGGAAATTCTGCAGTCATTTATGTTATCTTGAAAGCACCCAGAATGAGGACAGTCACTAATATTTTCATCCTAAATTTGGCAATTGCTGATGAGCTGTTTACATTGGTGCTTCCGATCAATATAGCTGACTATCTGCTGCTCCAATGGCCCTTTGGTGAATTCATGTGTAAATTGATTATCTCAATCGATCAATACAACACTTTTTCAAGTATTTATTTTCTAACCGTCATGAGTATTGATCGATACCTAGTGGTGGCTGCCACTCTCAAGTCAAAGAAAATGACATGTCGAACCTATAGGGCTGCCAAAATGGTGAGTTTGTCTGTTTGGGTTTTTGTCACCATCATTATCTTGCCATTCAGTGTTTTTGCGAAGATACATACTGAAGAGGGACGATCCCAATGTGTCTTTGTCTTCCCCCAACCAGAAGGCTTCTGGTGGAAAGTGAGCCGCCTCTACACACTGATCTTGGGTTTTGCCATCCCAGTATCCACCATTTGCATCCTGTATAGCATCATGCTCTATAAGCTAAGACATATGCACCTTCACAGCAATGCTAAAGCCTTGGACAAAGCAAAAAAGAAAGTTATGATAATGGTATTGATCATCTTGGGAGTTTGCCTGTTCTGTTGGACCCCCTATCACCTCAGCACAGTGGTTGCTCTCACTACTGACATCCCACAAACTCCACTAGTTATTGGAATCTCCTATTTCATCACCACATTGAGTTATGCTAACAGTTGCCTCAACCCATTTCTTTATGCTTTTTTGGATGATACTTTCCGAAAGAGTTTCCGAAAAATGGTAGAATGTGGCACTGCGTCATAAAATCCTAGTCTCTTAGAACCTCCTTAGGAAGATGGGATGTATTTCTGAAGAGATTTTGTGAAAATGGACAGAGGCAACTCTGAACACATTATGCTGGGAACTCAGAAGACAGAAATTGATCGGTCTTCTTCTTCAAGTAGTGCCCCAATATTCTGGAAGTTTGCCAAATTACAACTTTAGAGAACTCCTTTTTTCTGCTTTTGCATTATAGCTATTCATTGTGGATTATCTCTACTTTGGTATGTATCTTAAATCTTTAGAATGTTTAGTTTAAATAAAAAGAGTAGTGGATCATAATGATATGTTTAACTGAAAGATGAAGCAGTTGATACTGTTTGGAGTTTTATAAAATTAAATAAAAACATGTAGAATGATGTTTGCTCAGTGATGAATCTGAATGATGCTATTTTGTAATTTCAATATAGACATGCAAAAATATATCTACCTAAGCATACACATGCACACAGAGCATGCACTGATACATTATCTTCCACCATTATATTTTGTTAGAAAATAAAATGCATATTTGACAAGATATATGGAGAGCTTATGTATTATGCTGCTGCAAAAGTGGAGATAATTCTTTCTTTGCGCTCTCTTCTCTTCTCTTCTCTTCTCTTCTCTTCTCTTCTCTTCTCTTCTCTTCTCGGAAAAAGTGAATTGCCATGACCCAGAGTCTAAATGAATGGATGGCAAGAGGCTCTTAGAATTGGATTGGGGGCTATCCTTGTTTCATAGCACCTGCTCATTCAGTGGAAGGAGATATTTCTTGAAGGTTGGGAAGCTAATTATTCTTGCTTTTCTGCCCCATCTGAAAAATTCACATGAGTGAATTATATGTTGGACTCCTAGTTTTGTTTATTTATTATTATTACTACAGAAAATTTGTAATTGACCTGAAACAAACCTTCTAGGAATGAGTTTTATAAGGTATTAACATTCTGTGAATCTATTTGTTATAATTTTCGTAATATATTACAAAATGAATGCTGGGAATACAGAAAAATTAATTGCCCATCTACTAATGGGCATTGAGAGCCATCTTCAGCATAGAATAAGAAGTGCAGTCTAGTTGCAATGTTACTTTCTCTAAAGCCCAATGAAACTTATTATGTCTGACCTTCATTTACTTTGCGGTTCCTCAGAAAGTTTACTCAAGAACTTATTGATCAATGTTAAACACCAATCATTATTTTTTTAAAAAGTTTGATGATACAGAATATTTTCCTGCAGGCAGGAAACAGTTCTTTCCTTTCTTTTTTTAAATTGATTTTCAACCATTAAAAAGCAAAAACATAAGTTTAAAAAAATGATTTCTTGTTCATGATTGTGACCATTTACATGACATAGCCCTACAAAATACTTATACTCTATACAATTTACTTAAATCTAATTCTACTTTGTCTGAGTCTGTTTTATTTTTCTATTTTCAATCCATTTGTACCATTTTTCCCATGATACATAATATTTCAAATTCATCAATCCTTTCAATTCCAGTGTCAGTTCATCCATTTCAGCACAATCAAAGACTTTTTTAATTATTAAATCTTCAGATTAAATTTATTAAATTTATTAAATAACTCCTTAAGAATTGAGAAAGCTGTTCTCTAAAATATCTTACTTCCTTACGAAGAGAAAATAATCAAAAAAGATTACTTTGCCTCCCCTCCCCCCCATTTTACCATTTACTTGAAAGAGATGGCTTCATTAAAAAAAACAAAAACCCTAAATAGGGTTCTTCCTTCTAGTGGTCCTTCAAGAGAAATTGACAAATGATACAAATGATACAAATAATATTTCGAATTACAGTTAGACTGTCTAGATTACAACTGGAAGATAATTATTAGTACATCATTCCTCTGCAGTGTTTATTACACAAGAAAAAAATATTCAGAGACAATAAAAAAATGGTGCTCAATTCTATAAATAGAATTATGCACCATTTTTAAAAATACACATTGGAAAAATGGGTGGTATTTTGAATGCAAGTTTTTGATCTTAAATTGATTATTTTGACCCGTTCTCGAGAAAGATGAGGACAGAAACTGATTCTAGAAAGTTAAGCTCATCTTAATATGCATCACTTTAAGCATATTTAAAGCAAAGACCTCTTCCAAGACTACCTCGCATGTGAGAGTCAATTAACAATGCCTACATTTCAAATATTACTTCAATGTTACGTTCTAACAAATTATAATAGCCTGTTGACAGAGTTCATATCCTAATCCATAATGTAATTTATTTTTATATGGTTTAATAAATTGCATGTTAGGAAAATTAAACCTTATGATTTAGTCTGATTATAGCAAGTTCTAGTTTATTCAATGAACCATAGAGATAAGCAGAGTTTAGCGTGTTGTTTAATGAAACCAAAATGCTCTGTATTTCCAATGATGTATTTGTAATCACTAAACGATGCCAAGCTTAGAATCCTGTATTTTCTGCATATAAGTCATAAGTTATGTAGCTGACTTAGAAAAGAAAAATGTACTTTTCCCTCCTTCTTTAAAAAGAGTACTTATTAAATTCAGCATTTCATGTTGTTATTCACTTATTTATTTTTTTAAAATACTTTTAAACTGGGCAGTTTTATCCAGAACAGAAAGAACCATCGATCCAATCCAAATGTTTTTTTCAATCCTAAAGAACAGGAAATAGTACTTTAAGAGCACATACTGGTACAATCGTTTTTCAGCAGGAAAGTAGATTGTGTCCCTTGAATGCAGAGCATCTTTTAGATTGGGACTAGACAGCAGATTTTTTTCTTGTAAAAAAAACAGGCACCCTTTACAAAAGCACACCTTATATTTTCACCAGGAGTCTTCTCTGCATAGTAGGGACATTTATAAGCCTTTGGCATGTTACCTCTAAAATATTCCTGAAGAAGCATAAATTTTTAGAAATAGAGACTAAAAAGGCCCTCTTTGGGGAGGTAATTCTTCTTCTTGCATCACTATTCGCAGCAGTTCATTGGATACTGATTTAATTTGACATAACATAAAGGATTATTAGGAAAAGCACAATGATAAGTCCCAGAAAAACTTTAGTTAATTATAAAACTAGGGCAAGTATTCAATTTGTAGAAGCATCACTGGAATTACTACATAATCAGACTATATTTTCATAGGAAGAGTTATTTCAGTTGCAAACTTAATCTTATATTCAATTTTAAGACAGTGGAAATAAAATCTAGACTTTGTTAGAATTCCTTTAAATATTTGGGGAATGTTAAATATGATGAACATGAATTTAATTGAAAAGTTGATTTATATATTTTAAAAATTCTATTTTTCTTTCTTCATATTATTTTGAGCCAACTAAAGTACTATTTAAAAACTTCTTTTGGCAGGGGCATTATTTAACAGTTTTTAACTATATACATTGCTGATTAGGAGGTGTGGATTTAATGTAATGTTCTTTAATGGTCTCTAATCTTCTTTAGAGTCAACAAAAAACTACTGTTTGGCATTACTTAAATTCTGATGAATAGTAGGGTTTTTCTTTCAATACCTGCACTTAATGCCCCAAGGCATATGATGTAAATATTGGTTCCCAATTATAAATTGGACCATTTTATCCAAGGAAAGCTTAAATTATGGAATAAATCACATTGAAATATAGCAAGTAAATTGTTTTCTAAGGTAAAAATTCTAAGGAATTTTTCATATTAGTTTGGTTCAACTGATTTTTGCATTTTCAAACTTTTTGTAGAACCTGAATTGAGAATGATTTTAGCTGCTTATTCAACTTCAGCATCTCGAAATTGGGCTATATAGTCCTGATACCATTGCTGGTATTGAAGGTCTTCTGTTGCTTTTAACCAGTAAAATATTACTTTTAGAAATGTAGTTCATTTCTCTCTACATTAATATAAATATATTATAGGGAGTGTTTTGTGCATACTGGATACCTCAAATAATGTTTAATAAGGATACATTGCATACCTCAAATAATGTTTAATAAGGATACATTGCAATACTTCTTCTATTTACCTTGCTATTTCCTTGCTTTAGTATGAAATCTTCAAGATTATTAAGATGACAAAAAGTAATGTTAAAGATACAAATATGTAAGCACTCATATTTCAAGGATGCATATATTCAAATAGCAAAAAAAGAGCAAATACTAGAGCAATAAATCTATGCCTTATTTTTAGCAGTTGATTGCTGATCTTTGCTGTTTATCAACATTTGAAGTAGAGGGCTTTTATATTTCAAAGGGGAAATTTTAACTAGTTTGTTAATCTTCTTTCCTGCTTATTTCAATTTATTTCTGTTTTCTTCCTTAATTTTTAACTTATTGTTATCACGGTTATGCTAAGTTTTTGTTGACCTGGTTGATATTATCAAATAAATAGGCTGGAAAAACAAAGGAACAGAACCCCAAAGAATATTTGTTAGGCTTTCAGGTTCTTCTGTAATTAACTCAGTGTATCTTGATGAACTTGAAGACAGATTAGGACATTCAGCTTTATTTTGCATGGTTCCCTTTGCTTGATCTGAAACAGGATTAGGCCTGGAAATGGAAGACTACCCGAGTATAGTTGAACTCAAAAATAGTTTAGGAAGTTGGGGAATAAGACCTGGAAGAAGGTTATAACAAACTATATTCATGTAGACCAGTCATTAGGAGTCATAGTCAACATAACTGTCTTCTATTTCAAAATAGAAAACTAAAATTGCCAGTAGGGGTTGCTACAAGCCACCTTTTTAACATGTAGAACAATTTACTTATTTTTTATTGTATTTTCATAAATAGAAGAAAGTTCAGAATTGAAGTTAAGGTATTATGATATATCTTGGTAATATCTTCAAAAAGCAAAAACCAAAGCAAACAGAACATAAATGAAAACTGAATTTTGGTATGAACCTCTGTGAAAAAAATAGCAACCTTGCTCAAAAAATTAGCTAAGAACCAGAAGAGTATATTTGGGTTGGGAGATAAATGTCACCATTTCTCCTCCTTTCATTCACTCATACAAAACTGGAACTGCTTAAACAGCTTGCCTTAAAATCCATAATAAGAATAAGTAATATTTATCAAAGCAAGTTAGAAAAAAGATTGCTGTGATTTAAAAACTATTCCTATTTAGAGAAACATGGTCCAGACATTTTTCTTTTTAGTTTTTCTCGATCCTCTTTTTCACTTGGGCTGGTCTATTTCTACCTGTCTCTTGTTTTTGTATTCTTCTTCTCTTGTTTTTGATGAGTGTGAAAATTAACTTTTATACACTGACTGCCTTCTTATAATATCAGCCAGCTGGTTCTACTTCTGATGATGATGATGATGTCCTTCCTAATCACAACAAGCATTCATTCCCTATCTCAGGCATTTTTCCATCACCTAATATTCCCCAAGTATCTTGGACTTTGATTTCTCTAGTCAGAAAGACAAATGAGTGGAGCTATTTTACAGTATATACGTACCTCCCAAATAACATCACCAGATGGCACTACTGGGCTATATTTGAGTTCCCAAATATTGCACTGGAATAATCAATAACTCTCTCCAGCAATTCTAGTCTTTTTGAATTATAACTTTCAAAATGGACAGAAATAGAAATGAACTTTAAAAAAAAAAATCTGTCATATGAATATAAAGGAATATGAAATGTTTGTCATTTTTATAATAACCTAGTGACATTTTAAATGATGTAGCACTCATTATTGTTTACTACATTTATAACCCACCTTTGTTCTGAGAGGAATAGGGTGTTCCCTGTAACCCCATAAAATATATGAGAGATACTTTCATAGACCAGAGAAAGCATGGTTTTCAAAGACATCTTCTCACCTAGTGAGCTTATTAGTTAAATTGTAGGACTTGATTTGGGCCCAACACCTTAGTCACTGAACACCATGGACTTAAGAATATATGATATATTCATTTATTTATACTAATAACTTTTTACAAATTACTCAAGGCAGTAAACACACATAATACCCCTTCTTCCTACTTTCCTCACAACAACAACTCTGTGCGATGTATTGGGTTAAGAGAGAGTGACTGGCCCAAAGTCACCCAGCTGGCTGTCATGGGTAAGGCAGGACTTGAACTCATTCATGGTCTCCTGCTTTCTAGCTGGTGCCTTAACCACTAGACAAAACTGGCAAGCTCTGATAATGGAGAGTGTACAATTTAAAAAATGTGTCATAAAGAATCCTTTTTTAAAAAAAAAATGAATACCGTGCTTCAAAACCAAGTTTTATGAGCTGTTTATACCTTTGATTAAATAATACCTTTAATTATCAAAAAGGTAAGAACGACAGCTACTACTCTTTTAAAATGAATAATTATCTGAATGGATGTATGCAGAGCATACACTATGTAACAGTAAGAGAAATGTCATTGTGATATAGAAGGCAATCTGTTCAAGTTTCTTATTTTAATATCAAATGATGAAACTGCAGAGCTTTTATCATGCCTCTGTGTGAGTGTGTGTGTGTGTGTGTGCACATGCCTGTGTGTGTGTGTATACATTACCAAACAATGAAATGTGGATGGGAAAGGTTAATATCAAAACTGTTGAAAGGATTCAGCGATTGTAGATTTCAAGGTTAGTTCTTTTCAATGTCCCTCTAAGTGTTTAAAGGGCAATGCATAATTTTCTGAGATGTGAATAATTGCATAAATGGGAGAAGGCTGTAGTTTGTTAAAACATCGTTCCTTTTTCTCCATTAGAAACAGGACAAATAGCAAACAACAAGCTGACCTTGATTTTCATTCAGAGTTTGAAGAAAGAAAGTAATTTCTAAATATTACACTGGCATGCTGTATGAGTGTAGGTTCTCTTCTGCATGAAAAAGACTATATATGTACCATCATATGAAGACAAAAAGCTTCATATGATAAATAGGATCAATGAGCAATGATAAGCAGAAGATATATATTGTATGTACTGTATATGATACCCAGCATGTTAATAAAAGTATACAACTGAACCAGTTCATTTATGACGGTTATTCTCCAAGATATGAAAATTATGATTTTGTCTTTCAGCCTGACTAATCATTAATCCATTCACCATGTTCTCCAGAAAATCAATTTTTCTATTCTTTTTTATCAATAGCTAGATTTTTGCTCATGTTTGTTCCTAAATTTTAAATAAAACTGTTTCCTTTGTTTCTGATAAGCAAATTGATTTTAAAGAAGACTATATATCTCCCCCCTCCCAAAGTTCCCAGCAGAATAATCATGTTAATCTCACACATGGTTTCTTCTGTTCTTCTTCTACAGTAGAAAGCAAGTATGTCCAGTGTTCAAGTATCTGAACAAGGAAACAATGTTTCATAATTTAAGAGTGGAGTATAAAACTTTAGTTTGATTGCTACATTTGAGATATTATAGGGTTCTGAGGACTATACTCCAAAAGTGGATGAAGTTATTTGTTTTATGCCTTTGAAGTTTATTTATTGGTTTGTGGTGTGTTTTAATATTTCTCTATATTTTTCAAATGTAACAAATTCCCAATAATAATTTGCAGGATTTTTTCTTTATCAGTAGAGAGAACAATGATATATAGATATTCACCAGGTCTACCTTCTGTAACAAAGAAAACATTATAAACATTTTTTCCTTATTTGGCAGAAGAACAAATGGAAGTTGAAAATCATCATTATTGTTTATTATTTTCATTTTGGGAAATTTTTAAAGAAGTAAAATTAAAGAAGTTTTAAAATATGGCAGATATCACCCAAGGTTTAGAGTGCTGGGAATTTTTAAATGGATGCTACGGCTACTTCAGACATCTATAATTTTTTCAGGATGCCTACAAAAAAAATGCAAAAAAAAAAGTCTGGAAATACTTTTCATTTTTATATCCAATAAAAGTCATTGGATACTGCAAAGACAATGCTAGTGGTCTGTATCTGTTTCATGTACTCCTTCTTCTCAAGTTGGGAAATAAGAATATAGGGACAGAAGAAGACGCTTCTTGGGTCAGGCTCAGATGCCCAGTTTGTGATTATGATGCTGCAGGAAGTTGTGGTCATATGATCACCAATTGCAACCTTCCCTGCTGAATTCCCACAATGAGGATCTCATACTCTGTAACAACCCGTAGTGACTGACACTTCATAGTGTCTGCCTATGGCTCCTGCCAGCCCATCCACATTCACTAGTGCCCACCCATCTTTTCCTAGCTCTCACACACCAGCCTGCTTGCTAGGACTCTGATCATGTGATTTTTTTTTCTTAATGACCCATGCACTCTCTCAGTTACAATGGCAACCAGAATTGCTGTTGTTAAGTGTAGTCATATGACATTGCACTGTACAATTAAAATTCTGGTCCCAATGGAATTCTGGTCCCAACTGCTCTCATAATCCAAAGACTACTTTATTTCACTTCTATGCATGATTTGTCACAATATAATAGTTTTTTTCTGAGATTTTCACGAGCGATTGTTATATTTCTACAAGGCAATACACCCCACTGATGTAGGTCCCAGTGAAGCCTGAGAGTTGTATTTAGCATTTATAAAAGTATATTTCTTTTTCACATTTCAGGAAAGTCTCCATCCATGGAACCATAGCATTACACAAACACATGCAGGGATATATAAAAACTTCAAGAACAGAACAATTAAACCCAGAATGAAAGGTATATATTGCAAAAACAGATTTTTTTAATAAAATGGTACATGATAGGTTAAATTACAGGTTATTTTCATTTTATCATATTTATTTTTGTTTATCAACAAGAATAAAATACAAAACAGACATAGAAAAAATGAACATCCAACACTAACAGTAAATAAAAATAAAAATAAAGGTGTTTTATGTAGACAAAAAAAGCGGGGGGGAGAAAAAAAACCCTTCAAATTTTGAATATATCTAACATTGAACATGCTGAAAAATAGAAAGAATTGATGGGTTCTTTTCATGAACAGCAGCCAAAAGTCTATAAGATACATCCAAAAGTGTTTAGGAAGCAAAATCTTTCTTTGTAACATTAAGTTCTATCTTAGTACATGTTTCTCAGAGCAGCAGACTATTATGCTGTCTCATATAGTTTTTAAACTTCTTATCTTGCATTTTATTCTTGCAGTGTTTCAACCAAACAAATTGCATGTATTGTTTATTCTGAGCTTGTAGTTGTCAGTCAGTGTTCCCAATTTTCATTGTTTCACTTTATTTATAAAAACAAAATAATTCTTCTTCCTTTGCATCTGTTCTCTCTCCATTTCATATTTTCCTCACTTGTATAGATTGATCCAGCTTCTTTTAAAAATGCCATATGCTCTCTCTTCCGAAGCACTTAATTCACTTTCTGTCCACTTACTTGTTAATTCATCTCCTACTTCTATTACTTGCTCCACTACCCCATCTCCATCCTTCTTGCACTTTTTTTTGCAGAGAAGAGTCTTTTAATCTTAGAATGCTTGCATTTAAAGAAATATAAAATTTAAAATTTAAAACTCTTTACAATTCCAACTTGATAGTAAGAAATAGAGAAATCCAGGATAATTTGTTCTTAGGTAAATCTTTTATCACCCTCGGCTTTTATTGCATCCTTCTATAAAATACTATTTATTTCACTATTTATTCACTATTTATTTCACTCTTATTGCATGGTACACAGATTCCCAAGGGCCTGGAGTCAAATTTATGTTTAACAATAGTACGGGAATAGAGGTATTCTGGGAAACCTAGAAAATAGTTAATCTTATATGTTAAGATAGGGTATACAATTTTCATGATGTATATTTGCCTGACTCTTTACTATTCTTTAAAGACTTTATAGCATACGTATAATTATAAAAATGGTATTCCACATGTACAATATCATTCACCATAAATGTCTCAAGAGAAAAATAACCTAATGTACATATTATCAGCTTTGGAAGCCATGTTAGGCCGGAAGCTTCGGTGCTGCCACTTTCTCATGTGTGGGAAAGTAGGAGGGAGAGGATTTAATAGAGGGGTTGTCTTTAGACATAATAGCATTCTTCCTGTCGGTCAAAGTCAGGCCGATCCGGCATCTGGAGAAGGAGTGGTCGGAGTGCTGTCTTGAGACAGGATGGATTCTGATTGGAGCATGTGATCGACTGAGGAGTGAGGGGATGGTTTTGGGGGTTTTGATTTGCTGAGGGAAAACCCAGACCTCTCAGATTCAGGTTTTCCCAGATATGCCAGTTTACCTATTCTAGTAAATAGAACTTTGCAAAAGACTTGCTTACGAGTTTTTACTTGGAGTTGGGGGTTTTCTGGAACGCTGACACATATTGGGTGACACTTGAATTAGAACATTGTTGGGCTTGGAGTCATTTTTCTGTCATTAAATTCTGTCTAAAAATGATAACTGGTGATCTAGTCAGATCTTTTTGTTTATATGTAAGGTAACTGGGCTGGGAACTCAGGATTCTGCAACTTTAAATTGAATCATTTTTTAAAGTTCATTTCCTTATGTAAAACTGTTTTGAGACTTCATATTGCTTTTCTTTTTTAAAAAAAGCCTTTTCACTTATCTGTCCCTTCCTTTCTTTTGCATTATGATGAATGTTGCTCTAATTACACCTGACTCCATAACATTTTGAACAGGTTTAACCTTAAAATCATTTGATCAACAGATAAACCTTTCCTAATGTACACATTTCTGCACACTGTATTAAACAATCATTTGCAGTCAAATAGAAATATCTTAATCAAGTCCAAGTCTTTAATCACAGTGTTCCAATGCTGCTTAAATATTTGTCCAAACTCTGAAAGATTAAAGAACTATATTTAGATGATATTCAAGGTCAAAATTCACACATTTTTTATCCCAAGTTAGCGATATTACTTATTTGGGTTTCTTGGTGGAATGGAGAGTACTGATGCTTTTGAACTTTGATGTTGGAGAAGATTCCTGAAAATAGAGCAGACATCTAGAAAACAAACCAATGGATTATCAAATAAATCATAGATCGGTCTCATTTGACTGGAACAATCTGGAACCGAACACACTCAAAACCATAGAAATGTTGGTAGGCTTTAGGAGAAACCCTTCCATACTTCCGCCTCTCACAATACTAGACAACACAGTATCAACAGTAGAGACCTCAAATTTCTAGGTTCTACCATATCGCAAGATCTAAAATGGAAGCTAACATCAAAAACTCATCAAAAAAGCACAACAAAGAATGTTCTTTCTGCGCCAACTCAGAAAGCTCAAACTGCCCAAGGAGCTGCTGATCCAGTTCTACAGAGAAATTATTGAATCTCTCATCTGCACCTCTGTAACTGTCTGGTTCGGTTCTGCAACCCAACAAGAAAAACACAGACTTCAGAGGATAATTAGAACTGCAGAAAAAACAATTGCTATCAACTTGCCTTCCATTGAGGACCTGTATACTGCACGAATCAAAAAGAGGACTGTTAAAATATTTACTGACCACTCGCATCATTGACATAAACTGTTTCAATTCCTACCCTCAAAATGATGCTACAGAGCACTGCATACCAGAACAACTAGACACAAGAACAGTTTTTTTTCCAAATGCCATCACTCTGCTAAACAAATAATTCCCTCAACACTGTCAAACTATTTACTAAATCTGCACTAATATTAATCTTTTCATCATTCCCATCACCCATCTCCTTCCACTTATGACTGTATGACTGTAACTTTGTTGCTTGTATTCTTATGATTTATATTGATATTGATTGTTTCCTGATTGCTTATTTGTAGCCTATGACTATCATTAATTGTTGTACCTTAGAATTCTTGATGAACATTTTTTTGTCTTTTATGTACACTGAGAGCTTATGCACCAAGACAAATTCCTTGTGTGTCCAATCACCCTTGGCCAATAAAAAAAAAAAAATCAACCCAGAGTTCTCACTTGAGACACAAATGACCAGGTTCAAATTATCCTAATTCAGGCATATTATGAAAAGAGACAACTCTATGGAAAAGACTCTATTGCCAGAAAAGATGGAAGGAAAGAGAAGAAGAGGACAACCAGCAGGAATGTGGATGGACAATTAGAGTAAGGATGGGTACATCATTGGGAGATATGAAAGGTTAGGGATAGATTTTGAAGAAAATCTACCTACATGGTTGCTAGGATTTGAAAATGGTGTCATTATAATTCTGATTCTACAATAATCAAAGCAGCAGGAACAGGTTGTTCTTTTGTTCTGTTATTCCTCTGTATCACCTTGGAAATTTAAAAGCAAGAAAAGTACCAGATGGCAGGAAAGATTTGAAAGTGCAGCTTTATAGAAACAAAGTTGCAGTGTTCCTATGTTTCAACTTTAAAAAAAATTTAACAAAAGGAAAAGATGCAAAGCTTTGCAGTACTGTAAAGCTTTGCATTCTTGTAGGAGTATCTACTGTAGGGAAGGGCGTGGAAAGAAAGAGGAACATGTTTCACCTATCTGGACAGAAATCAAAAGGCTGCCCATTTGAAAATTTAGGGATGAATGGACTATGGCACTCTAGGATTGAGGACAGTTCCTTGGCTTAGTGAGCATCATTGTATCAACTGTAACATTTTTAAGGTAACTTTTGATCAACAAAGAACAGCCTTTCTTGAAGTCCAGGATGAAATGGGTGTCTGGGCAGTGATAACTACTGAAAAATAGGGGCGTGTCAGAGCAAGAATGTAGCATTGGAGGACATCTCATGTGAATGGAGTTAGACAAATCAAATAGGAACAGGAGTTTTTATTTATTTGGGGCTGGAGAATATTTGCAATAGGTTGGGAATTGGAGAAGGATCACAGCATCTATTCCACCGCTCAGAAAATGGGGGCCAACACCAATATTGAGTCAATCAGAAATTTCGGGTCTGCTCTCAGTTTGGAGAAGTTCTGTTAACTGAGCTAAGTATCAGGATCCACACTGTAAAATAATTTCTATACAGTATTAAGAATATCGTCTATTCTACATATATTAACAGCAAACGGTGGTTTTTAAAAATATATTCCATCTCTCTCACCTGAGAAGGATTGCACTGATCTTTCTCCAATAGTACATGGTGTCAAATTAAAGTTTCTGGGAATGAATAAGAGTCTCTTTTATGTGCTGTCAGATTTACTGCATTGCCACAACCAATTAGCTAAAAAGCAAAGGAAAATGGGATGGGGAAGAGGAAAAACTGTTAAAGACTGCCTTAGCATTACAGGAGAGAGAAAGCAAAAGAGATTTCATTATCTAATGGTTTCAGATTATTTTTGGTTTCCAGATTAACCCATAAATAATTAAACAAAGAAGATAAATGACCTTAAAGTTTGAAAACAACAAATAACAAATTAAAGGTTCTACCTTCAGGGGAAAAAAAATTTCCACTGATTTTAATGGTGTCTTATAACATTACTTAACCAATTATGTGGTGACAAATCATTAATGAAAATACTCCTTGTATCATTATAATGATGGTTGAATGATCACTAGTGAGCTAATGGTCTATATTTTGAGTAAAATGGGAGTAACTATAATAAGTTATTGGCCATGTATTCATGGTCACAAGCGTTAGTGTTGAAAAGGAAGTTGGAGTCTCTGAAATATTTTTTCAAAATGCCCCTCTACTACAGAGAATCATTTTCTTTTTATTTGTTTTCAGGTTTTGTTTCATCAACTGATTTTTTTATGAGTCTGGTGATAAGGAAAGTTTCATATAGTCAGATTTGAAAATATGATGACATCACAAACACAAATCTTATTGAGAGAATGTGCTTGTTTCTTTGTTTGAATCAGAAAATATTTTTGACCGCACTTTGTAAACCCCCAAAGCAGTGGTGAAATCCAATTTTTTTTTACTACCAGTTCTGTGAGGGTGGTTTGGTGGCATGGTGTGGCTTGGTGGATGTGGCAGGAGAAGGATACTGCAAAATTTCCATTTCCACCCCACTCCAGGGGAAGGATACTGCTAAATCCCCATTCCCTCCTCACTCTGGGGCCAGCCAGAGGTTGCATTTGCCAGTTCTCTGAACTACTTAAAACCCTGCTGCCAGTTCTCTGAACTGCTCAAAATTTCCACTACCGGTTCTCCAGAACCTATTAAAACCTGCTTGATTTCACCCCTGCCCCAAAGGAACACCAAAATTTCACTTTTTCACACAGAATTTTTCTTATCAAATGTTTTGGTTCTTTAGCCAAAATGTGACCATTTCTTCTTTTCTCCCTTTTCTTATTATTATTATTATTATTATTATTATTATTATTATTATTATTATTATTATTATTTAAATTTAAATTTTTATACCGCCCTTCTCCCGAAGGACTCAGGGCGGTTCACAGCCTGATAAAAAATATAAAATAATACAATATAAATACGATTAAAATATAATTAAAAAACTTATTAAATTGGCCACGGTTAAAATTTAGAATAAAAACCCATTAAAAACCCATAAGTTAAAAACTAACCCAGTCCAGCGCAGATGAATAGGTGAGTTTTAAGCTCGCGACGAAAGGTTCGGAGGTCCGGAAGTTGACGGAGTCCTGGGGGGAGTTCGTCGCAGAGGGCGGGAGCCCCCACAGAGAAGGCCCTTCCCCTGGGCGTCGCCAGACGACACTGTCGCGCCGACGGCACCCTGAGGAGTCCCTCTCTGTGAGAGCGCACGGGTCGGTGAGAGGTATTCGGTAGCAGCAGGCGGTCCCGTAGATAGCCCGGCCCTATGCCATGGAGCGCTTTGAAGACGTTCACCAACACCTTGAAGCGCACCCGGAAGGCCACAGGTAGCCAGTGCAGCCTGCGCAGGATAGGTGTCACGTGGGAGCCACGAGGGGCTCCCTCTATCACCCGCGCAGCTGCATTCTGGACTAACTGAAGCCTCCGGATGCCCCTCAAGGGGAGCCCCATGTAGAGAGCATTGCAGTAATCCAGACGAGACATCACAAGAGCGTGAGTGACTGTGCATAAGGCATCCCGGTCTAGAAAGGGGCGCAGCTGGCGCACCAGGCGAACCTGGTGGAAAGCTCTCCTGGAGACGGCCGTCAGGTGGTCTTCAAAAGATAGCCGTTCATCCAGGAGGACGCCCAAGTTGCGCACCCTCTCCATCGGGGCCAATGACTCGCTCCCAACAGTCAGCCGTGGACTCAGCTGACTGTACCGGGATGCCGGCATCCACAGCCACTCCGTCTTGGAGGGATTGAGCTTGAGCCTGTTTCTCCCCATCCAGACCCGTACGGCTTCCAGACACCGGGACAGCACTTCGATAGCTTCATTGGGGTGGCCCGGTGTGGAGAAGTACAGCTGGGTGTCATCAGCGTACAGCTGGTACCTCACACCGAAGCCACTGATGATCTCACCCAGCGGCTTCATGTAGATGTTGAACAGAAGGGGCGAGAGAATCGGCCCTGCGGCACCCACAAGTGAGGCGCGCGGGGTGACCTCTGCCCGCCAACACCGCCTGCGACCGGTCGGAGAGATAGGAGGAGAACCACCGATAAACGGTGCCTCTCACTCCCAATCCCCCCAACCGGCGCAGCAGGATACCATGGTCGATGGTATCGAAAGCCGCTGAGAGGTCTAATAGGACCAGGGCAGAGGAACAACGCCTATCCCTGGCCCTCCAGAGATCATCCACCAACGCGACCAAAGCCGTCTCAGTGCTGTAACCGGGCCGGAAGCCGGACTGGAACGGGTCCAGATAGACAGTTTCCTCCAGGTGCAGGGGAAACTGATATGCCACCATACTCTCTACAACCTTCGCCACGGCGAAGGTTGGAGACCGACGATAATTACCTAAAACAGCCGGGTCCAGGAAGGCTTCTTGAGGAGTGGCCTCACCACCGCCTCTTTCAAGGCGGCCGGAAAGACTCCCTCCAACAAGGAAGCGCTCGTAATCCCCTGGAGCCAGCCTCGTGTCACCTCCTGAGTGGCCAGCACCAGCCAGGAGGGGCACGGGTCCAGTAAACACGTGGTGGCATTCAATCTACCCAGCAACCTGTCCATGTCCTCGGGAGCCACAGGGTCAAACTCATCCCAAACAATATCACCAAGACCGCCCTCAGACGCCCCGTCCGAATCGCCACAATTTTGGTCCAGACCGTCCCGAAGCTGAACGATTTTATCGTATAGATAACCGTTAAACTCCTCAGCACGTCCCTGCAACGGGTCATCCCGCTCCCCCTGGTGAAGGAGGGAGCGGGCCACCCGAAACAGGGCAGCTGGGCGGTTATCTGCCGACACAGTGAGGGAGGAGGCGTAGCAATGCCTCGCTTCCCTCAGTGCCACTAGGTAGGTCCTAGTATAGGATCTAACTAGTGTCCGATCAGCCTCTGAACGGCTGGACCTCCAAGAACTCTCTAGGCGTCTTCTCCGGCGTTTCATCCCCCTCAGCTCCTCGGAGAACCAAGGAGCCGGTTGGGATCTGCGCCGGGTCAGAGGCCGCAGAGGCACGACACGGTCTAAAGCCCCAGCCGCAGCCCGTTCCCAGGCTGCGGCTAGTTCCTCTGCCGTGCCGTGAGCCAGACCCTGAGGGAATGGCCCAAGCTCCGTCCGGAACCTCTCTGGGTCCATCAGGCGCCTGGGACGGTACCAACGTAATGGTTCCGTCTCCCTGCGGTGTTGGGTAGCGGTCAGAAAGTCCAGGCGAAGGAGAGAGTGATCTGACCATGACAAAGGCTCTGTGACTATATCTCCCAAGTCCAGATCCTTCAACCACTGACCAGAGATAAAAATCAGGTCCAGTGTGCCTCCCCCGATGTGAGTAGGGCCATCCACTACTTGAGTCAGGTCCAGGGCCGTCATGGAGGCCATGAACTCCCGAGCTACTGTCGATGACGAGCCAGGAGATGACGTTAAAGTCCCCCATGACTAAAAGTCTGGGGTCTCCACTGCCACCCCGCAAGCACCTCCAGGAGCTCGGGCAGGGCGCTGTCACGCAGCAAGGAGCCAGGTACGCCACCAGCAAGCCCATCTGACATCTATGACCCCACCTCACAAAGAGGGATTCACACCCGCAATCTGAGGTACAGTGGTCTCCCTCGGCTCTAGACTCTCTTTAATAACAACCGCCACCCCCCCCCCCCTACCCTGGGCCCTCGGCTGATGGAATGCACGGAAACCCGGTGGGCACATCTCAACCAGGGGCACACCCCCTTCAGTGCCCAACCAGGTCTCCGTAACGCCTATAATATCCGCGGCACCCCCCTGAATCAGATCATGTATTAGGGGGGCCTTATTGGCCACGGACCGTGCGTTGCATAACATCAGACGAAGGCCCAGGCTCTGAGGGTCTTGACCATCCGGGGAACGGGAGAAGTCAGGGGGATTGGGGCACGCGATCGCCTGTATACATCGAACGCGTGACCCCCTAAACCGATGCGATCCCCCCCTTCTGCCATATCTGCCCCTCCCACTTACTGTGCAGATGGACTCACCCTCACACAAAGGAACACACTCCCCCCCCATAACCTCCGAACCATTTGATAGTCGCCACGAGCATGCGCTGGAACTGGTTTCCCTCCCGACGGGCTACCCCCATCACCCACCCTAACCCTCCCACCCACCCCCAACCCGAACCCGTCGGTTTCCCTCCCCCCCTTAAAATTTCCATTAAAACTCCCACCCGGCGGGTTTCCCCCAACACCCGCCCTACCCCTCCCACCCCTTAAAAATCCCTCACCCTTAAAATCCCCATTAAAACTCCCCTTAAAAAATCTATTAAAACAATTAGTTAAAAATCCCCTAAGTCTCCTGGATTTAGCATGCCAACTCTCGGGGTTCCAAAACCCGTCCTCAAGGTGGGCCCTCGGTAGTGTGGAGGGCCAAACCTGCGAGAGAGGGGAATCTCGCAGGGCAAGAAGGTCCGCAGTTGAAAATCTTCGCATATCAAAAAGTACGGTAAGCAGCCCATCAAAGCCGGTCAAGATGTCAACCACAGCAGAACGGGCTCTCAGGCTGGCAGGACGGACCGCGGACATCTAGGGCTCCATGGGACCGCTACTCCATCTCCAAACCCAGCGGCCACCACTCGTCCTAGGTCCAGATGACACCCAATCGAATCAGTCACTCTCCTCTTCTTTATTTTGTTGAATTGTGTAGAACATAATTCTCTAAACTCTACTCTAGACATCACAATGTGAATCATTAGTTCTTGATGAAAATAGAGAAAAAAATAATAATATATGGAATATGACATTTATTTAAGAATGATGCAATGAGAAGCTTTAATATTTTAGAGAATACTTATTTTTATGGCCTGTCATTTCTTAACAGGACTTAAATTTAGAAAATAAGGTAATGAGTGCTAGAAAAATTCAGAAATGTTTCACACATTAACGATACAAAGATATGGCAAATGTCATTAGTTTCAATCTTTATGCAATGAGAGAAAGTGTGCAATTAACAATGGTTGTGTCAAATACCCAGTCATCTTTCCAGTCCAAAAAATCAGCTAGAGGTCTAACAAAATAATTTCAGGAGAATGAGTAAATCTCAGTAACTCTAAGCCCTAACTAGAGTTATCTAACCATAAACCATCTTCTTTTGTTATTTCATTTGTATCTCAAAGTTCCATCCTTATAAGTCTCCAGTATAGGTCTCCAACTGGTTGAGAATGTGTGCCTCACTATGTCTATTCAAATGTAGAAACTGCCCAGTGCAATTCATGCAGAGGAAAATAATAGCTTTTTATTAGGTTAGGCCAATGATCATTGACAAGTCATTAGGACAGGAAGCTACTAGCATATTGGTGGTATTATCTGATAGCAGGGAACTTGTCTGGTCCACGAAGGAATTGTTTATTCCTCAAGTGATAACTATTCATTAGATGCTCGAAACAATTGCTCATCCAGGTTCTAAGATTTTGTATTTTATTTTAGAGTTGGAGATACATTTCATTTAAACTTTTCCTCCTCCACAAATATTGTTTCTCCACCTACATGAAAGACATGGAGCCCCACTTGATTTCTTGTATTTCAGTGCAATTATGATGAATGCATGCACATTTCTAGTCAGAATAATGTCACATACCACCAATTAACCTTGAAAATTCATATACAGTACATGTTAACTGGAACAACAGCCTCCATCCTTCCTAAAATAGCCAGGCTAAGTTTAAACAATTGTGGGTTTTTTTAAAAAAAAATATTATTTTAAAATATGAATTAAAATGTCAGGTTATATAAGAAGAAGAAAAGAAATAGTTTGTGGTAAAATAAGAGACAAACTTATTTCCAAAAATTGTGGATTTGTTTTAAGTAAATCATTTATAGAGAGAGCCTGCAAGATTGCTTTCTTATAGCCTTGTCCCATGCAAGTACCTTTTACTATTGCTCCTTGCTATGCCATTTATATTATCACAAATTTTGCTTATGCATGTATGATGAATTCTTCTGCACATTCTCTTACCTATAGTAAACTAGAAGTTTTTGTTTGTTTTGATCTCTTCCACTGTAATTGTCTTGAACTGTTGCTTGTATCATGAGGTTGAACTGGTTCTGGGCATGTAAGTTAGTAGACGTTTGGGCCAGCAGAGGTTTT
Organism: Ahaetulla prasina; assembly: GCF_028640845.1. NCBI lineage: Eukaryota > Metazoa > Chordata > Lepidosauria > Squamata > Colubridae > Ahaetulla > Ahaetulla prasina. The sequence continues at coordinate 49,388,409 of NC_080541.1, read as the reverse complement.
AACCACTTCAAAACTAGTCATGGGCACTTTTTTGGCAGGCAGAATAAAAGAATAACAGAGTTGGAAATGACCTTGGAGGTCTTCTAGTCCAACCCCCTGCTTAGGCAGGAAACTCTACACCACTTCAGACAAATGGTTATCCAATAACTTCTTTAAAACTTCCAGTGTTGGAGTATTCACAACTTCTGAAGGCAAGTTGTTCCAATGACTAATTGTTCTACCTGTCAGGAGATTTCTCCTTAGTTCTAGGTTGCTTTAGTTCTAGGTTCTAGGCAGATTGCTCTGAACATATTTTTCCAGAAACACACATGCCCACATCTGCCCATTCACACATTCTCATTCCAATTTTACACATATTTACATACATCTTTATCCATAAAGTTCACATTAATTTTATCTACTTGTCAAAAGAGAATTTTTCCAAATTTTAGCACTTGAGTAATGGAAGATCAGTTGTTCTCTCATCAAAAAAATTGGCATCCTTCTTTATGAGGAATATAGTCAAATTAATACACAAAACCATGTCATTTGGATCATTTTGGGAAGTTCTACATTCGTCTATCAAGGACAAATTTAGCCCATGTTTAGAAAATGCAATTTTAATTTATTTGCCCAAAGCCCGGAAGCCAGAGAATTTAATACAGTATTGGGGAAAATTCCTAATTACACAAAGGGTAGCCTAGCAACCATATAGTGTTCTGTGTAAGAAAGGTTTTATGAGAAATTCCTTTTTTAAAACAATGAAGCCAAATGTCCATGATAACATATCCGAGATTTAGTTAGAGAATGGGCAAAAATGGGCAAAGGAATCTTTGTGGAATTATGGGAAGACAGAACACAAGAATTCCTCATTGTTATGGGCAACAATGCAATTGCTGACAATTTTCTTTCTAGTTACTGAGATAGGAGCTATTCAGTCATTTTACTAAAAGCTAAACTTTTGGAGGTATAAGAAACTCATCTTTTAAAATAGATACTCTTTGCTCAGTGTCTCAAGCTTCTAAAATCCCTATAGATTGTAAGTTCTTCAACCCTGTACAAATATTTCATTAAAAAAGCATAAAGTAAACCCATTTATGGTGTAGATATAGCCACCTCTCCCTTAGCAATTGTCTTGGTTAGTGACGATTTGCAAATATGACAGTAATAAAAGGTAATACAAATATCATTTTTAGACTGATCTGCACATTTACAACAATCAGTATGAAACTGATTGAAGTCTGGTCAGCTTCAGGAGGAAGCTGCAAGCCCTGGCAAGTATCTAATCAATGAATTAAGGTCACGGACAACACCAGTTAGCACTTTTTAGGGCTGTAAAGAAGAACAGCTCTTTAGAGAATCTCTCTGCACTGTTAAAAAAAGGGGGGGGGGAACAGATCAGGCACAGAACACCATATAGAAAAACTTTAAATAAGATAGCAGCAACCAGTGATCTTTGTAGTCTCTCTCTCTCTCTCTCTCTCTTTCACTTAGCAACCATTTTGCTTAATGTCAAAGTTGCCAAAACAGGCTGCAGTCACTAACAAGCAGATGATGTATGCAGCACAAGAGGAAAGCCAATAATGCATTCAAATAATATACTAAGAAATACTGGTGCAACGCTTACGCAATGGGCATACAGCTTACAAGAAATAAGCAAGAGCACAAAATGTTACAAGCATAAGAATACCTAATACTGTAGATACAAAAGTCAGAAGGCCACTCTGCTATATGTATCTGGGGTTTTCAGTCTCTCTGGGACAGACTGTATGACTGTAACTTTGTTGCTGGCAATCCTTATGATTTATATTGATATATTGACCATCAATTTTTTTTTTGTTTTTGTTTTTTTGTTTTACATTTATACCCCGCCCTTCTCCGAAGACTCAGGGCGGCTTACAGTGTATAAGGCAATAAGGCAATTGTGTTGTAAATGTTGTATCTTGATGAACGTATCTTTTCTTTTATGTACACTGAGAGCATATGCACCAAGACAAATTCCTTGTGTGTCCAATCACACTTGGCCAATAAAAAATTCTATTCTATTCTATAAGAGCAATCACAGAAGAGGTGGATGTTCAATTGAGAGGCTAAGACCCAGGTCAGGAGTGTGGTAAAAACTACCTCTACATATACATGTGAGCTGTGTTCACTTCCAAACTTATGGGATGCCTGCCCCATACATGTACACCACTTAAAATGCCCTTGTAATAAAACATTCAAAGCAAGCTCTGGGTGGTGACAAGGTCAGGAATCTGTCACTCAATAAACTAAATTGATTGTAGCTACTGATCAGCAATAGCAGGCTTACTGACCTGCTAGGAAGGAATTGATAATAAGCTCACCCAGATGAGTTTACCAAAAACATTCCAACATCATGCTGTATTTTACACTGCCTCTACCTTTTCTTTGCATTGCCTTTGCAATGTAACAGGCCAAGAACATATAAAGTATGGTTCTGCTTTTGTTAAGGATTGCCCAACATGCTATTGATGCATTGTTGGAAGCTTAGTGTACTCTGCATCCCTAAAAAAAATCATATTATATCTTCAAAGTAGTTTGTTTTAGGTGAGCCAGGTTTTGGCCAAAACATGAGATAGATGGTAAAGGTGCTCTTCCAGACACTGTAACCCAGCTCTTTAAGTTCTCACTGCCTTCAAAGCAATTTGTGTGATGGGTTTTGGAACATCTTTGTCATGGCTTTTCTACTGTTCTGGATTGAACTATTCAATTCAGCTTGAGATTAGTTCCTATGATTGCCAGAGAAGGATGCTGCATCTTGGATTTCCAACTATTCCTGCTTTCTTAGCCTCGACCCATTAGCCATCTTCAGTTGGGGTCCTTATTTATTAGAACTCTTTATTTTTAGGGTACAATATCCATACTTACATTCATGAGAAGATACAGGAATAGATCCCCATTACGCCATTAGATAATTAATTTGTATTGCAAAACCACTAAACTAGAAATTAAAAAATGTCAACATTCAGCAGAGCTAACACAAAGCCAACACTCTGGTCACATTCCAGTCCAGACAAGACCAGAAAGATAATAAGGAGTACATATTACAATTACAATTCAGGGGTACAGTCAGTACTGATGACCTACAAAGTATCCCAGGACAAGCAAACCAAATATTACTCAATACCATCTTATAGTCCTAGTACAATACTACTAAAGCAACACATATCAGATACCATATTTCCCAGGATTATAAACTTTTCCAGAGAGCTAGGTCTTCACATTATCAAAATATGATAATTTGAGTCTTGTCATTTATGTCTCAAGTGAGCTCTATGAACTGATTTATTCAATGAGTTGTTTGTTTGCTTGTTTTTGTTTGAAGCCATCCATTGAGTTCTTCAGAGGTTTTTCCAACACTAAAATTCAAAGGCATCAGTATTTTTTCTATTCTTCTTCAAAGTTTACTTTTTGCTTTCCCAGTGTTACTGGGAAAACCATTGCCTTCACAGTTTGAAATGATGCCTTTGCTGTTATCGCTAAATGTTCCCCTTCCTCCAGCATCTTCCTATATTGTTGCTGCTCAATAGAGGTGTCTGCTTACTTTATCCAGGCAGCTGTGATGATCTTCATGCCTTGTGTCCATTGCAGTAGTCAATGCAATGACTTGGACTACTGCAATGCTCTCTACATGGGGCTCCCCTTGAAGAGCACCCGAAAACTTCAGTTAGTCCAGAATGCAGCTGCGCAGGTGATAGAGGGGCCGCTCGTGGCTCCCATGTAACACCACTCCTGCGCAAGCTGCACTGGCTGCCTGTGGTCTATCGGGTGCACTTCAAGGTGTTGGTTACCACCTTTAAAGCGCTCCATGGCTTAGGACCGGGTTATTTATGGGACCGCCTGCTGCTTCCGTTTGCCTCCCACCGACCCGTGCGCTCTCACAGAGAGGGACTTCTCAGGGTGCCGTCGGCCAAGCAATGCCGGCTGGCGACCCCCAGGGGAAGGGCCTTCTCTGTGGGGGCTCCTACCCTCTGGAATGAACTTCCCCCGGGACTTCGTCAACTTCCCGACCTTTGGACCTTTCGCCGCGAGCTGAAGACGTACCTATTTCTTCGAGCAGGACTGGCATAGGATTTTAGAATTTTATATGTTATTATTGGGGTTTTAAATTTTAACTGGTTTTTTTTAACTGGGTTTTATAGTTTTATATGTATTTTAAATTGGCCATATTTGATAGGTTTTTTAATTACTGTTTTATTATATTTATTATTGTGGTTTTATTTGGCTGTGAACTGCCCTGAGTCCTTCAGGAGAAGGGCGGTATAAAAATTTAATTAATTAAATAAATAAATGAATAAATTGTGTGACCCTCCAGGGAATATACACTGTTGACATACACACCCAAGGTTCTTTGCTCATCCCTCCCACAAACATCCCCCTATGATCAGGCAGCACTGCAGGAGATGTGGGAGTGGTGTTAAAGGGTGAACTTGCATACTCATGCTTCAGAGTTGATACATCTTGTACATATTTATTTATTTATTTAAATATTTTGACAAACACAACAATATATATAAGTATAAGCATGAAATAACCACACAAATTGAATACAACCAAAGGGAACGTTAGGACAGGAATGGTAGGCATGCTGGTGCTCTTATGCACGCCCCTTACAGACCTCTTAGGAATGGGGTGAGGTCAACATATAATGCTGCTCCCTATACACTAGGATACATCTGCAAAGGAATTAATGGAAATGCTTTTAGTCTTGTAACTATAGGGAGGAAAACCCTGTATTTCATTATGGATTTGCTCTTAGAAATAACTGCAGTTATGATCTTGTTCCTCTTCTGCCCACCACTAGTGCTAAACTTTCATCTCCATAAAGTTTTTGCTTGCTGTGGATGTAACTGATTAGTGTGATATTTTTGCTGTGATTCATGTGCGGGTACACAGAATTGCAGAAGTACGATCAACCATCAATCAATAATTGCTGCCTAGCCTATTTGGCAGGGGAAAAAAGCAAATAGCCCAAATAAATAGACCTAATTAATACGTACATGAAACTCACTGAAAGGCAAAAAGCTTTGGTGGGCCAAAAGGAACTTGCAGTTAATCTTTTTGTCCATAACTGAGTAGGTATACCAGACAATGGTACACATAAAAAAAGTATACAGAGAGTCCTCAACCTATGACCACAATTGAACCCCAGAATTGTTACTGAGTGGGATATTTAAGTGAATTTTGCTCCATTTTATGACCTTTCTTGACACAGTTGTTAAGTGAATGGCTGCAGTTTTTAAGTTAGTGACATGGTTGTTAAGTGAATCTGGCTTCCCCATTGACTTTGCTGTCAGAAGGTTGCAAAAGGTCATGATCCCAGGACACTACAACGATTATGAGTCAGTTGCCAAGTATTTGAATTTTGATCATGTGACCATGGGAGATGCTGCAATGATCGTGTGAAAAATGGTCATGTCACTTTTTTCAGTGATGTTACAAATCTGAGCAGTCACTAAATGAACTGTTGCAATTTAAGGATTAACCTTGATAAGGAATTGTGTAAATTACACTTTCTGTTAGTTTGTCTTACATTTCCAGTGAATGACAAACTACCATAATGCAAAACTGCTTTTATTGGCCAGCCTGTTAACTTTCAGAAAATTCCTATTGCTGCCTTTCTAGCAAGAGTTCTCTAACATAATAGTCTCAAAGAGATTTGAAATTACAGCTGCTCGCATATGTAACTGCTGTTATAAGATGCCATACTGTGCTGTGATTTGAAAAGAAAAGTTGCATTTCATGAGGCTTCATATCAATTGGATTTTACTCCATTTTTCTCAACAATGTGTTTTCCTCTGCACTGATCTGCTGGATATTACTTTTAATTAGGCTTTGTGTTGTAATTGATTTAGAAACAGTGGCAGAGTTGGAAATTTGATATCATCAGAACTGAAAGTTTGGTTTCCTTATAACTAAAGGGATAACATTTGCCACTTAAAATCACATTAATTTGCTTCCTAATTTATTCTTTGTTTTTTTTTATAGAAATAGATAGTTTACAATTATTCATAGCTCTCTCTGTTTCTCTTGCTTGCTCACTGTGTCTCTTCATTATGTGTAGGCTAAATTTTTCAGCTCCAAATTCCTAGGTAGTTAAACCTAACAATTTATTAAAACAATAGAAATAGAAATTTAACCCCAGAACTAATTTAAAATTCACAAATGCCAAAACAGAAGAGCAGCATTTAAAAATATAAAAAATAAAACAAATTTAGCAATTTACATACCCATTGAAAATATTCCACAACAATGAAACTGCTAAAGAAACCTTCCCACCTTACCTTTAAAAGCAGAAGCAAATTTACTGAAGGCTTTAGGCTGATTAATTTGGAATGGGAGAGCAACTGAATATATAATAGCTTTTGTGCTTAAATATGCAGTACTTGAATTCAGTGGAAGGTTATCAATTTAGAATTATTTTTAAGTTCTAACATAGTATCACATATTAAAAATTAAAGAAAAAGCATTTTGCAAACAATTAAGATTCTTGCAAAAATCTCATTTCACTATTATACATGCAGATTTGTTGATTTTTGTTGTATTTTTGTTTGTTGTATTTTTTAATTTTGTTGTATTTACAAATTTTGTCACTTTTATTGTTTATAGCAACTACACTATTGAAATAATATAGCATGATTTGTTAAACATCAAAGTTTAAACAGTCAAAGCAAACCTCTTCAACATTTTTTTTGGCTCAGTTTTTGTTAACTCCGATAACACATATCCGACATTCCACAAACGTACCAGCAATGATTATGATGACCTAACTCATATAGATTTCACAGAAGATAACGTTGGAAAAGCTCTTCATAACTTAAAACCATTGCTATCTATTGGACCCGATGGACTATGTGCATACTTCTTAAAAAAACTTTCCATTAATATAGCTGAACCCCTAAGTATTATCTTTGACAAAGCTTTCACTACCAGTTCCCTTCCCAAACTTTGGTCACTAGCCACTGTCATCCCTATCTTCAAAAAAGGAGACCCCAGCTTAGTCGAAAATTATAGACCGATCTCTCTTTGCTGCGTCACCTGCAAAGTCATGGAATCAATCATCAACCAATCCATTACCTCACACTTAGAAACTAACAACCTACTCTCCAATAAACAATTTGGTTTCAGGAAAAAATTATCATGCAACTTACAACTTCTCCACTGTAAAAACATATGGACTACAAATCTTGATCAAGGCAAATCAATAGATGCAATCTACATAGACTTCTGCAAAGCTTTTGACTCAGTAGTACACGATAAACTTCTCCTAAAACTAACATCCTATGGCATCTCAGGACCCCTTCACAAATGGATATCTGCTTTTCTGTCTAACAGACAACAAGTGATCAAAATTGGCAATGCTTTATCAAATCCTGTTCCTGTCAAGAGTGGTGTTCCTCAAGGCAGCATCCTTGGACCAACACTCTTTATACTATACATTAATGATCTTTGTGACCACATCTCAAGTAATTGTGTTCTCTTTGCTGACGATGTCAAACTATTTAATACCACAGACAACACTTCTATCATTCAAAACGACCTTGATCATCTAACTGCTTGGTCTAAAAATTGGCAGCTCCAAATTTCATCCAGCAAATGCTCAGTCTTACATATAGGAAAAAAGAACCCAAACACTAAGTACATACTAGATGGACATTACCTTACTGACGACCCCCATCCCGTTAAAGACCTTGGAGTTTTCATGTCAAATGATCTAAGTGCCAAAGCCCACTGCAACTACATAGCAAAAAAAGCTCTAAGAGTTGTAAACCTAATCTTGTAGCTTCTTTTCCAAAACACCACACTACTAACCAGAGCATATAAAACATTTGCTAGACCAATTCTAGAATACAGCTCACCTGTTTGGAACCCTCACCACATCTCTGACATCAATACAATTGAACGTGTCCAGAAATATTTTACAAGAAGAGTTCTCCATTCCTCTGAAAACAACAAAATACCTTATCCCACTAGACTTGAAATCCTAGGCTTAGAAAGCTTGGAACTCCGTCGCCTCCAACAAGACCTAAGTTTAACTCACAGAATCATCTATTGTAATGTCCTTCCTGTTAAAGACTACTTCAGCTTTAATTGCAATAATACTAGAGCAACTAATAGATTTAAACTAAATGTCAACCGCTTTAATCTAGATTGCAGAAAATATGACTTCTGTAACAGAATCATCAGTGCTTGGAATACTTTACCTGACTCTGTGGTCTCTTCCCATAATCCTAAAAGCTTTAACCAAAAACTTTCTACTATTGACCTCACCCCATTCCTAAGAGGACCATAAGGGGCGTGCATAAGCGCACAAACGTGCCTACCGTTCCTGTCCTATTGTTTTTCTTTTCTTCTTCCTATATATATATATGCTTATACCTCCTAATATTTACTCATATATGTGTTTATATGCTATATAATCTTTTTGTATGATACCTACATATATTGTTGTGACAAAATAAAATAAAATAATAAATAAATAAATAAATAAACAAACAAACAAACAAACATGTGTACTACAAAAAAAGGCAAAACTGGAGTCCCCGTAATCTATCTAACCAATACAGAACAAAGTGGGCCTATTATTTTCCATGATCTGGAATTTGTTCTTTTCGTGGTTCAGAATAAATCTGCATTAGTTTTTGGCAACCATATCACACTGCTAACTCATGTCCAGTTTCTACTTAATTTTTATACCAGGTTCATTTTCATAAACATTATTGTCAAGCCCAGTGGTGGGTTTCAAAAATTTTTATGACCGGTTCTGTGGGTGTGGCTTGATGAGTGTGGCAGAGGAAGGATATTGTAAACTCTCCATTCCGTCCCCACTCCAGGGGAAGGTTACTGCAAAATCCTTATTTCGTCCTGATCAGCTGGGACTTGGGAGGCAGAGAATAGATGGGTAGGGCCAGTCAGAATTTTACTACCGGTTCCCAAACTACTCAAAATTTCCACTACTGATTCTCTAGAACTGGTCAGAACCTACTGAAACCCACCTCTGGTCAAGCCGGATATCACTCAACCTATCGTTTAATTACTCTTTTCAAATAAATTTTTTTTAATGCTCTTTAAGCTTTGTTGTTTGCTTATAGAATTTTATTATCTAGGTAACATCATCTGTATAATTGAGTGTGGGATTTTTTGTTTATATACAATAGCTTGCCTGCCGGTTTTGGTAGGTTTGTGATTTTCTCCTTGGTAGTTATTTGAGTAGGATAGGGTTGCTTTGTGTTTATTCTTAATCTAGTGGTTGGCTTTTGGAGAGGATTAGTTTTTTTATTGTCTCTTTTGAAATAGAATAGAATAGAATAGAATTTTTATTGGCCAAGTGTGATTGGACACACAAGGAATTTGTCTTGGTGCATATGCTCTCAGTGTACATAAAAGAAAAGATACGTTCATCAAGGTACAACATTTACAACACAATTGATGATCAATATAGCAATATAAATCATAAGGATTGCCAGCAACAAGTTATAGTCATACAGTCATAAGTGGAAAGAGATTGGTGATGGGAACTATGAAACGATTAATAGTAGTGCAGATTCAGTAAATAGTCTGACAGTGTTGAGGGAATTATTTGTTTAGCAGAGTGATGGCCTTCGGGAAAAAACTGTTCTTGTGTCTAGTTGTTCTGGTGTGCAGTGCTCTATAGCGTCGTTTTGAGGGTAGGAGTTGAAACAGTTTATGTCCAGGATGCGAGGGATCTGCAAATATTTTCACGGCCCTCTTCTTGATTCGTGCAGTATACAGGTCCTCAATGGAAGGCAGGTTGGTAGCAATTATTTTTTCTGCAGTTCTAATTATCCTCTGAAGTCTGTGTTTTTCTTGTTGGGTTGCAGAACTGAACCAGACAGTTATAGAGGTGCAAATGACAGACTCAATAATTCCTCTGTAGAATTGGATCAGCAGCTCCTTGGGCAGTTTGAGCTTACTGAGTTGGCGCAGAAAGAACATTCTTTGTTGTCCTTTTTTAATGATATTTTTGATGTTAGCTGTCCATTTGAGATCTTGCGATATGATAGAACCCAGAAATTTGAAGGTTTCTACTGTTGATACTGTGTTGTCAAGTATTGTGAGAGGTGGAAGTATGGAAGGGTTTTTCCTAAAGTCTACCACCATTTCTACGGTTTTGAGTGTGTTCAGTTCCAGATTGTTTTGGTTGCACCACAAGGCTAGTCGTTCATATATGTGTAAATGTTTAACCTAACATTTATCCAAACATCCTAATCCTAACCCTCTAGAATTTTTGAATGTAGCTTGGTCTAGGATGCTCACAGTTCCCCAGCTGAAACTATAGTTCAGTCTACCTGTTGTGAGATTAAGGAGTTTTCATCACATCTTTTGACAACTAGTTGGTGTTCATGGATATGCTCTACTAGTATTTTGCCTCTTTGTCCTACATAATGGCTGTTAGAGTTCTTACATTGCTGTAGATGACTCTTGCTTTTTCTTCTTAGATGACTGTATCTTTTGATATCCTTAAGCTGTTTTGTAGCACTTTAGTTCCTACTGTGATAACGTATGGTTGTAATAATGTGTTGCTTATTATGAAGAGGAATTTGGCTGACAGTCTTTCCTTCACTTTCATTGTCCGAACTGCTTTACTGAAGTCTATGGCATTCCCACATTCTGGTAAGGATGATGTTGCATGTTAAAAAAAAATATGATAGCATATCATGTCTATGGTTTTCATTTTTAAGCCTTGTTTAAATTGGTAGCTTGTCTGTTTTCACTTTTATATGTTTCCTTTTATTCTTTTCCAAATTTTACCAAGCATTTTATGTAAACCTAGGCTTCTCCTGTTTATTTTTCTCCAATCAGCTATGCTTTTACTACTTTCTTTTTTAGGAACTCCAAGGATAGTCGATTTTTTGCTTTTCCGCCCCCCCCCCAATCTTTGAAATAAAAAGTTGTCAGCAAGACAAAACTGGCATTTTCTGGCATGACCTTGCTTGATAAACTGTGTACACCTACAGTTTTCAGGAGAATTGATTTTCCCACCCTCGCCACAGCTTTGTGACTCTTCAAAAGATGCAATCTGAATTTTGGAAGACAGCCTCCACATTTTTCCTTAGCTAGGCAGGTAATAGTAGCTCCTCAACGTTAATATTAATATTATTCATGACTTCAGTTGTTTTAGTCCATATGTTTTCTATACTGCTGCCAAATCCATTCAGGTAGATTTCTCAGTACGTTTGGAAGCTTGTACAAAATAATACATTTGATTGTCCTTTTCTATTGCTTCTACAGTTGTTTAATAAAAGAGAAGTGTTATAATTGTTGTAACTTCCAGATACAGAGCTTTCAGGGCAGCTGAGGTAATCTTACTGGAATATATGTACTTTCACAATTATAGACTTATATTCTTATTCTTGATTTATCTAATAAATTTAGCAGTTGATTTTGTTTCAAAAAAACATCCCATTAATAAAAGTTACATTGGTAACTTACAATATTTTAAAGATTTTTGTCCAACATCAAATGATGCGGAAAGTATTAATTATAACCTGCCATGCTTGTAGATAAATCCGGCAGTTATATTTTCTTTCCAAATTGTGTATAATTAAAGTAGCATTGTTTATGAGACACTATCAATCTGGTCTTTAATTTTGTGAGCAGAAGAAAAAGCCCGTTAGAACAGATAAAAGCCAACATCCTGTTTCCTACCAGCTGTCCCTTGGAAGCTTAAATAGAAGCAAACAGCATTTTCCCTAAGGCTCAATGGATGTCTCATTAAAGTCAGGCATATTCTAGGCAACCTCTTAATATTAGCTTCTATCAGTTGACCCATATGGGCTATTATCTAGCATGCTATTAAGATTAGCAGAGCTACAGCACAAAAAATATCCCCTTTCAAAACCAAAGGAATTGTTATCACCTTCAGTAATAGACTTTTTTTTTTAAGTTTAAAATTTTGAATGTCATTGGATTCAGAGAACCTGGGTTAATCCTGTAGAAATAAAAGTTACTAAAATGTGGTAGTACAAATTATTCATTAATTTTTTTTTAAAGAATAAATGTCTTCCAAAACTTTGATGAGCTTCAGTTATTTTTTACTTCTTTACAAAAAACAATATGAGCTTTTCAGAGAATATAATTTAAAGAAAAAGCAAAAAAGTAGCCTTAAAGTTCTACAGTTATTATTGAAATATCCACTTACAGAAAGGTCACTGAATTTAGAAGCCTTAACTGTTTAAGCAAAATGCTGAGGATTATTAAATGTGCAGTTTTATAAAGAACTGATTTAAATGGATAGCAATGCATTGCCTCAGTTCTAGTTACAATGCAACTTAATACTACTTGGAATTTTTATTACTTTGCAAAATATAACAGTGATACAACAGATGATATAGTTATACTTTTTGGACTATTATAGCTTGGAAAGCGTTAGACTGTTCTTCCAGCTGTTTAAAATAAGTGTAACTCCACACCAACTGGAAGTGATCTAGAAGTTTTAACTGTAGTTGGTATTTGCAGCTTCAGAAATGTTTTCAATTATCTTTAGAAATCTGAACCAAACTGACCTTATTCAAAAATATAGTTCAAATGGAATATGCATGGTTTGAATTATTTAAATTCCAATAATTGAATTTAATTCATTAGTGGTCGCTAGTGCGACCGGAACAATCTGGAACTGAACAGTCTCAAAACCGTAGAAATGGTGGTAGACTTTAGAAGAAACCCTTCCATACTTCCACCTCTCACAATACTAGACAACATAGTATCAACAGTAGAGACCTTCAAATTTCTAGGTTCTACTGTATCGCAAGATCTAAAATGGACAGCTATCATCAAAAACGTCATCAAAAAAGCACAACAAAGAATGTTCTTTCTGCACCAACTCAGAAAGCTCAAACTGCCCAAGGAGCTGCTGATTCAGTTCTACAGAGGAATTATTGAGTCTGTCATCTGCACCTCTATAACTATCTGGTTTGGTTCTGCAACCCAACAAGACAGACACAGACTTCAGACGATAATTAGAACTGCAGAAAAAACAATTGCTACCAACCTGCTTTCTATTGAGGATCTGTATACTGCACGAATCAAAAAGAGGGCTGTGAAAATATTTACAGACCCCCTCACTTCCTGGACATAAATTGCTCCAACTTCTGCCCTCAAAACAAAGCTATAGGTCACTGTATACCAGAACAACTAGATACAAGGACAGTTTTTCCACGAATGCCATCACTCACAAACAATTCCCTCAACACTGTCAAACTATTCACTAAGTCTGTATTACTATTACTATTAATTTTCTCATTCCTATCACCCATCTCCTCCCACTTATGACTGTAACTTGTTGCTGTATCCTTAGGATTTATATTGATTGTTTCCTAGTATGATTTTATTGCTTATTTGTACCCTATAACTATTATTAAGTGTTGTACCTTATGATCCTTAACGAATGTATCTTTTCTTTTTATGTACACTGAGAGTATATGCACCAAAGACAAATTCCTTGTGTGTCCAAACACACTTGGCCAATAAAAAGTTCTGTTCTATTCTATTCTATTCTATTCTATTCTATTCTATTCTATTCTATTCTATTCTATTCTATTCTATTCTATTCTATCTCAACACATTACTTTTCTAAATCAAATCAAATCCGTTATCATCCCTTAAAAAAGTTTGATATAATTTCTTCTATCCTCCCTCCCCCCCTTTTTTTTTCTCAAACCTGCATGCCCAAAGTTATTTCCAACATCATTTCCCCCCTTTTCTTTCTCTCTATCTGTGTCCAGAAGCTGGAGCTGCTTTAAAGGGCTGTTTGTCACTGACTATTTGTGGGTAGAATAAATAACCAGTTTTTAAATTCTAACCCAACTGAAGGCTTTATTTATGGGGAGGATGGCTAGTTAATTTAGAATTTGATGAATGGTTTAGTTTCCAGAAGAACTTTGCAGATAGAATATAAATAACACAGATTCAGAATAAAAGCAGCTCCTTTTATCTTCTATGTTCATCCATGTCATAATGGAAAATTGCCTAGCAACATGTCCAACAGTTCAAGTTAAACACTTTTTATTTTACTTTGCGGAAAATATGGTTGATGATCATTTATCTATTTATCATTTGTCTGTCTATCTGTCTGTCTTCTATTTATTTACTATCAATCATCTATCTTCTATCTATTATCTACTTATCTATCAATTATCTTTTATTCATTGATCTAAGCTCTGAGTTAGATCCTTTTAAAAACATAGTTGAAACACTTCTACATTCAGCTGACCATCTTTATGTGATTATGCTACAATATTTACAAATTCAACAAAATATAAACAAACAGCCTACATGTGGACAGATCATGAAAATCTTAATTTTCCCAGATTCTGCAACCACATGGGAAGAAAGCTGTACATATCAAGAGAAAGAGGATGCGACTTTTTTTCTCTCTCTTGTTTTAATATATATTTTAGTAGAATTGTTCAATGGAGTATACACAACAAACAGAAATATAAAGAGAAGATTTTTTTAAAAAGAAACCAGACATACAATTATGCCTTTTGCCCGTCTTTCTGTCAAGTAATTTTCATTTTAATCTTTTCCCCATCATCTTCATCCAAAAGAAAAACCTATTGCAAAAAATCCTGAGGTGTTTAGAAAAGCAATAAAAACTCAAATAGAAAAGAACAATATTGGATTTTGATCTGTATTTATCCATATATATGAGACTTAGAATATTGGAGCTTAGGAATAGTAGACAGCAAATGTGATTCTTTTCTTCCTAAATATGACTTCAGCTGAATGTATGAAAAGTGCTTAACAATACAATGTTACACATCTACTAAGAAATATATTTCACTGATTTTAATTGCACTTATTCCTGAATTTGTAGATAAATGATTAAAAGTTTGGCTGATTTTAAAATAGCAATTTAAATGCGGCCAAAAAGGGGCTTAGAAATTTTTTAGTGTCATGTTTTAAGGGGTTTTTAAGGGGTGGGAGGGTGAGGGTGGGTCGGGGGGGTGACCCATCTGGGTGGGGGCCAGACCTTGCTAGAGCTCGCGGATTAAAGGTAGGTCCAAAGGTGGTATTGGGGGAGGCGGCTAGTGCCCATGTCCAGGGGTGCCATTCAATGATGTGGCGGAAGGGGAGGACCACATCTTGTTCGGGGAACGGTTCCTCGCTGTTTGCAAGCAATCGTGTGCTCCGGTCCCTCTGTCTTTTCCCGTTCCCCGAGTGGCGGGATTCCTCGGGGCCTTGACCTTCGGCTGATGTTATGCAACGCCAGGTCCATGATTAATAAAGCCCCCCTCATCTCAGATCTGATACAAGAGAGGGGTGCGGACCTTATGGGCATTAGGGAGACCTGATTAGGCACGGAAGGCGGGGTTCCCCTCGTTGAAATGTGCCCACCAGGTTTCCGACCATTTCATCAGCTGAGGGCTCAAGGCAGGGGTGTGGGGGGGTAGTGGTTATTATTAACGAGAGTTTGGAGCCAAGAGAGGTCACTGTCCCGCAGACAGCCAGTTGTGAGTCTCTGTACAGTGGGGCCAGGGGTCACAGGTTGGCTTGCTGATCACGTACCTGGCTCCCTGCCACGTGGCAGCAGCCCTGCCTGAGCTGCTCGATGTTATAGCTGAAGCGGCAGTTGAGACCCCCAGGCTTATGGTCATGGGGGATTTCAACCTGCCGTCGGTAGGCGAAACATTGTCGACAGCTCGGGAGTTCATGGCCTCCATGGCAGCCTTTGACCTGACCCAGTTAGTGAATGGGCCCACACACATCAGGGGACACACGCTGGACCTGATTTTTGTCTCGCGACAGTGGCTGAATGACTGGGAAGTGGGGGATTTAGTCATCACTCCCCTGCCATGGACGGATCATTCACTTCTTCGCCTGGACTTTCGAACCGTTGACCCACACCGCAGGGAGACGGAGCCAGTTCAATGGTTCCGTCCCAGGCGCCTGATGGACCCTATTAGGTTCCTGACGGAGCTTGGGCCAATTCCTGAGGTTCTAGCCCACGGCTCGGCCGAAGAACTTATTGCCGCCTGGGATAGGGTGGCAGCGGGGGCTTTGGACCACGTCGTGCCTTTGCGGCCTCTGACCCAGCACTGCTCTCGACCGGCTCCTTGGTTTTCTGAGGAGCTGAGAGAGATGAAGCACCGGAAAAGATGCCTAGAGAGCGCCTGGAGAGCCAGCCATTCCGAATCTGACTGAACACTAGTACGGTCACATATTCAGGCCTATCTAGTGGCGATAGGGACGGCAAAGCAGGAATACTTTTCCGCTCTTATCGCATCGGCAGATAACCGCCCAGCCACCTTGTTTAGGGTGATCCGCTCCCTTCTTTTTCAGGGGGCTCGGGAGGACCCCTTGCAGGGCCGTGCTGAGGAATTTTGAAGGTATCTGCACGATAAAATCGCTCACATCCGAGACGGACTTGACGCAGATTGGGTGGATTCAGGTGAGACGATGGAGGCAGGTCTTGAGAACATTATTTGGGCAGAGTTCGACTCTGTGACTCCCGAAGTCACGGACAGGATACTGGGGAGGTTGAATGCCACCACATGTTTATTGGACCCGTGTCCCTCCTGGCTGGTACTGGCCACTCAGGAGGTTACACGAGGCTGGCTCCAGGGTATTATAAGTGCTTCTTTGATGGAGGGAGTCTTCCCAGCCGCCTTGAAAGTGGCAGTTGTGAGGCCCCTCCTTATGAAGCCTTCCCTGGACCCGGCTGTTTTGGCTAATTATCGTCCGGTCTCCAACCTTCGCTTTGTGGCAAAGGTTGTTGAGAGTATGGTGGCTTGGCAGCTTCCCCGGTACCTGGAGGAAACTGTCTATCTAGACCCGTTCCAGTCCGGCTTCACGCCTGGGTACAGCATGGAGACGGCTTTGGTCGCTTTGGTTGATGATCTCTGGAGGGCACGGGACAGGGGATGTTCCTCTGTCCTTGTCCTGTTAATCTATCAGCGGCTTTCGATACCATCAACCATGGTATCTTGCTGCGATGGTTGGAGGGTTTGGGAGTGGGGGGCACCATTTTTCGGTGGTTCTCCTCCTACCGCTCCGACCGTTCGCAGATGGTGTTGACTGGAGGGCAGAGGTCAACCACTAGGCAACTCACTTGTGGGGTGTCTCAGGGGTCGATTCTCTCACCCCTCCTGTTCAACATCTATATGAAGCCACTGGGGGAGATCATCCGTGGTTTCAGGGTGAGTTGTCAACTGTACGCTGATGACACTCAGCTGTACATTTCCACCCCGAACCACCCCAACAAAGCCGTTGATGTGATGACCCGGTGCCTTGAGGCCGTTTGGGTCTGGATGGGGACGAACAGACTCCGACTCAACCCATCCAAGACAGAGTGGCTGTGGATACCAGCGTCCCGACACAGTCAGCTAACTCCATCGCTGACTGTGGGGGGTGAATCGCTTGCCCCCAAGGAATTGGTGCACAACCTTGGCGTTCTCCTGGATGCACGGCTGTCTCTAGAAGACCATTTGATGGCCATCGCCAGGGGAGCTTTTTATCAGGTTCGCCTGATTTGCCAGTTGCACCCCTTCCTTGATTGGGACTCTTTGTGCACAGTCACTCATGTCATCGTTACCTCTCGCCTGGATTACTGCAATGCTCTCTACATGGGGCTCCCCTTGAAGAGCACCAGGAGGCTCCAGCTGGTGCAGAATGCGGCCGCGCGGGGGAGAGTGGGAGTGTTGCGCAGCTCCCATGTAACACCTCTCCTGCGCAGGCTGCATTGGCTACCGGTGGTCTTCAGGGTGCAATTCAAGGTTTTGGTCATCACCTTTAAAGCGCTCCATGGCATGGGACTGGGATATTTACGGGACCGCCTGCTGCCACCTACAGCCTCCCATCGTCCGGTGCGCTCTTACAGAGAGGGCCTCCTTAGGGTGCCGTCGGCCAAACAATGTCAGCTGGTGGCCCCCAGGGGAAGAGCGTTCTCTGTGGGGGCTCCTGCCCTGTGGAATGAACTACCTGTGGGGCTACGTCTTCTCCCTGATCTTCGGACCTATAAGCGTGAGCTCAAAACTTTCTGTTTTCATCAGCAGGGCTGGCCTAATGATTTTATTGAGGGTTTTAGTGGGGTTTTTAGAAATTTTTAGAATTTTTACATATTTATTTTAATAACTCAGCATATTGAATTAGATTTTTAACTAATATTGGATTTTAAGTGTTTTGGTATCTATGTTTTATCTATGCTGTACACCACCCAGAGTCTTCGGAGAAGGGCGGTATAAAAATTCGAAAAATAAATAAATAAATAAATGTAATTTATTCAGAAATAATTATTTTTGAATGGAAGTATTTCTTGATAGAATGGAATAGAATAGAATAGAATAGAATAGAATAGAATAGAATAGAATAGAATAGAATAGAATAGAATAGAATAGAATTTTTTATTAGCCAAGTGTGATTGGACACACAAGGAATTTGTCAGTGTACATAAAAGAAAAGATACCTTCATCAAAGTACAACACTTAATGATAGTCATAGGGTACAAATTTAATACTTAATGATACAACACTTAATGTAGTCATTAAGGCTACAATGAAGCAATCAGGAAACAATCAATTACAGTATAAATCGTAAGGATACCAGCAACAAAGTTACATAAGTGGAAGGAGATGGGTGATGGGGATGATGAGAAGATTAATAGTAGTGCCGGTTTAGTAAACAGTTTGACAGTGTTGAGGGAATTATTTGTTTAGCAGAGTGATGGCGTTTGGGAAGAAACTGTTCTTGTGTCTAGTTGTTCTGGTTGCAGTGCTTTATAGCGTCGTTTTGAGGGTAGGAGTTGAAACAGTTTATGTTCAGGATGTGAGGGATCTGTAAATATTTTAACAGCCCGCTTTTTGATTCGTGCAGTATACAGGTCCTCAGTGGAAGGCAGGTTGGTAGCTATTATTTTTTCTGCAGTTCTAATGATCCTCTGACATCTGTGTCTGTCTTGTTGGGTTGCAGAACCAAACCAGACTGTTATAGAGGTGCAGATGACAGACTCAATAATTCCTCTGTAGAATTGGATCAGCAGCTCCTTGGGCAGTTTGAGCTTTCTGAGTTGGCGCAGAAAGAACATCCTTTATCGTGCTTTTTTGATGATGTTTTGATGTTAGCTGTCCATTTTAGATCTTGCGATACAGTAGAACCTAGAAATTTGAAGGTCTCTACTGTTGATACTATGTTGTCTAGTATTATGAGAGGTGGAAGTATGGAACGGTTTCTCCTAAAGTCTACCACCATTTCTACGGTTTTGAGTGTGTTCAGTTCCAGATTGTTCTGGTCGCACCACGAGGCTACTCATTCAACCTCCTGTCTGTATGTGGATTCATCATTGTCTCAAATGAGACCGATCACTGTTGTGTCATCTGCGAACTTCAGTAGTTTAAGAGATGGATCATTAAAGATGCTGTCATTGGTATACAGAGAGAAAAGAAGTGGGGAGAACACACAGCCTTCGGGGAGGGGGTCTGTGCTAATTGTACAAGTATCTGATGTGATTCTGCTTATCTTCACCTGCTGCTTCCTGTTTGTTAGGAAGCTTGTGATCCACTTATAAGTCTGTTCAGGTACCTGTAGCTGGTTTAGCTTAGTTAGAAGAGTGTCTGGAATGATGGTGTTGAATGCTGAGCTAAAGTCTACAAAGAGGACCCTTGCATAGGTCTTTTTGAGATTCAAAATGTTGTAGGATGTAGTGCAGAACCATATTAACAGCATCATCTGTTAATCTATAGCTTGGTATGCAAATTGCAAGGGGTCTAACAGTGGATCCATGATGGTTTTCAAGTGGGACAGCACTAGCCTTTCAAAGGTTTTCATGACTACATATGTTAGAGCAACTGGTCTGTAATCATTCAGTCATTCAGTTATAGTAAGTATATTGTCTTCTGGAATTAGGTCACATAAATTTGGAAAGGTAATAGCTTTAGAGATAAATAATAATGCCTACCTGAAATATTATTATAATGTATGAATGTATGCATTTTGATCCCCTGGCATAGTATTTAATCTTCAGTCATGTGTGTGTGTATGACTATTAAGAGAAAAAGTAATTATAAAATGAGCAGAGATGTCGGTAGAGTAGGATTGGCTTTGACAAAGGAGTTATGTGTTCTACTTTTGTTAAGCCTATTTTAGGAATGAGGCTACAGTACCCATATAGAATTGGCCTCAAAAAGTCAATTTTCTTTCATTTTCTATAATAAATGCATTTATACACTCATGCACACAGACCCAAAACACTTTTCCCGGACTGAAATCTAGCAGGGTCACCGTAACCTGAAATTAAATGAATGGAGAATATCTGGCTTCAGCTGCCCTGGATTGGTGTATCTGTTCTAAGGATATACACTCCTGTCCAGTTCATCTCCCCTTCTAAATATCTTCCTTTATTAATAATAAATTCTCTTTTGACCTGTTGTCCATGAATTTGGCATTAAAACATGCACATATATTTGTCTGTATTTTTGTATCTTTTTTTTTTTCAAACTTTTCCTGCTTTGTTTTCTCTATTGAAAACATTTTGTGTGCATTCTGAGATGAAAACTATATTAATATTCTGAGAAGTGCAGATTTTGATTTGCATATGAGCTCCAGGTTCTTTTATATAATCAGTAAGCTCAGCCTCAGCAAAATTGCATCCAGAGTTCTAATAGATTTCTTTCACAATTATTCTTCATCTAGATCAGAAGTGGGGAACGATGGCCTCTCTTTATGAGTTGTGGACTTTAACTCCTAGAATTCTTGAGCTGGAAGTTGAAGTCCACAAGTCATAAAAGGCCATCATTCCCCACCCCTGAAAGTAAATAAATCTCTGCCTAAATGGAGTGTTTCTAAGAGATGTATCTCTCCAGCCCAACTGTCAATTCATGAAGAATTCACCAAAATAAAATTATAGACATATATTTTTACCTTGTGGAATTTACTTCTCCACTGATAAATATTATATTGACTGATATCTGGTATCTGATAACGTATGAAAATTATATGGTATATTTCATATCAATAGTTCACTTATGGTATCTGGATAGAAAGAATCTGTTTTTTTATATGAATAAAGTTTATATTTAATTATATATTTTGTTACACTGTTGAAAAGTTGAATAATCTTCATTTCACTGAGAGTTGTTTCCTATTTTTTTGTATTGCAAATGCACAAAACACCACTATTTCCTGGTTATCTTTTTAAGGTGCATCTCTCTTCATATTGGTATCTGGCTAAGGATGACAAAAATTAATAAAATAAAAAATAATAAAAATAATAAAATAATAAATGAGAAATGGGGGGAGAGGTATAAAAGCGAAAGAAGACCACTAAGAAACATAGTTTAAAAATAGGAGATATTTATATGTTGTGTGTTGTGTGTTTGTTAGATTGTGTATCACAATAAAAATATGCTCATCAAAAAAAAAAAAAGGATGACAAAAATTCCTGTGCTCTTATTTCAGAGAAAATTCTGTGTATCTCAACAATTTTACAGATTGGTTACTATAAAATGGGTCATCTTGAGGAAGAAATTATTTTTATATATATATTTATTAAGCTATATCAATAGGAATAAAATACAAAACAGAAAAAAAAAACAGAAATAGCATGCATCCAACCACAGTAACAACAATAACAAAAGAAAAATGGTCTAAACATCCAATATTAAACATATAAAAAAAATTCACCCTGACTGGATGCTGAAAAGAAAAATAAAAAATACATGAGGAAACATTTGTTATTTACTTCTTAAGCTCATCTTTTAAGCATTTTCTGTCCCAAAAGTAGTGTTTTGTTCATCCTGATTCACCTGTCTTTCATCTTCCTTTCTTCATTATCATTTTAGTGAGCTTTTATTTGTCTCAATAACATTTAATGTCCTCTGTTTTGTTAAGCCTATTATAGGAATGAGGAGCAAATGAAGGGCTGGGCAGCATATGTTGCCAAGATCAAACTCCATCTTGGGAGTTTGGAACTAATTAGTTTAGAAACTAAAAGAAGTTCATATATGGGAAAACTTCCCATTTCACTATTTAAATTAAGTTAAAGCATCTATGATAGATTGCAACAGGTAAAATGCCATTTTAAATTGAAACATATGAAATGATCAGACACAGCTATGGATTAACAAAAAACAAATTCACCTAAAGCCAAGCAAGAACCTGCACTGCATATTGGACATTAATACAATCGAACAAGCCCAGAGATATTTCACGAGAAGAGTCCTCCACTCCTCTGCTCGCAACAAAATACCTTATGCCAGCAGACTTGAAATTTTGGGTTTAGACAATTTAGAACTTCACTGTCTTCAGTCTGACCTAAGTGTAGTACACAAAATTATCTGACCCAATGTCCTACCTGTCAATGACTACTTCAGTTTCAACCGCAATAATATACGAGCACATAACAGATGCAAACTTAAGGTAAACCGCTCCAAACTTGATTGCAGAAAATACGACTTCAGTAACAGAGTTGTCAATGCCTGGAATGCCCTACCTGACTAT
Source organism: Ahaetulla prasina (assembly GCF_028640845.1). Lineage (NCBI taxonomy): Eukaryota > Metazoa > Chordata > Lepidosauria > Squamata > Colubridae > Ahaetulla > Ahaetulla prasina. The sequence continues at coordinate 49,365,954 of NC_080541.1, read as the reverse complement.
GATTTCTTCCCCAAATCCCCAAAACTTTAACCTTAGACTATCTACTGTAGACCTTACCCCATTCCTAAGAGGTCTGTAAGAGGTGTGCATAAGCACAGCAGCATGCCTACCATCCCTGTCCTAATGTTTTCTTTTATTCGCATCCTTTTCATGTATTTATAATTATGTTTACACTTGTATCTGTCATAAAATACATGATTGATGAAATAAATAAATAAAAATAAATAAACAAGAGAAAGTCAAAGGCCATACAAGATTTCATTCCAAGACAAGAATATCCCTAACCCATATCCATAATCCGAACCCATTGTGGGTTTTAATGCAGTCTAATAGGTGCCTCATGGGTGCTTCTTTTCCGCAAGAATATCAGTTGGCTTACAAGAACCTATACACAAAAAGATAAACATGCATCCAATGACAGAGGACACAAACACAAAGATTCTTTTATTGTCGCAATAGAATAAAATATTAATACTAATGTGGTTACACCCCTTTCACACAGAGAGAAAATATAAAGAAGACCAGTATCTTGCAACACTTTACCTGTGACCAAAAAGGAATCAGAAAAGCCAGAGCCTATTGTAGTCAGGACTGGTAATGGCATACTTTATTATTCTCTCTCTTTCTCTTTAATCAAGTCAATGGGTTACAGCAGCCTATCTCAGCTTTGGCAACTTGAAGATTTGTGGACTTCAGCTCTCTGAATTTTCCAGCCAGCTTGAAGCCCACATATCTTCAAGTTGCCAAGTTTGAGAAGCTTTATGTTACTAAGTAATGTGGATGTCTACTAAGGATAAATAGGATATAGAGTTTTTTAAAAAACTTTTTCTTTACTGAATTATGAACTGACATTAACTTCTTTTAAAATATCTTGCTTTAGAGCAAACAAGTTTTAATATACCTAACTTTATATTTTTATTGAAATTAATCTAGAAGTTTAATTTTTGGTGTATTGGCTGTTTTGTGCCAAGAAGAAAATACAGTCCAAATACATTCCTGGTAAGATTAATTGCTGTGACAATGCAGAATTCAGTGTTTGGCATGGTTTCTGAATGCCATTAATGTCACCTAAGTTTTATATATATTTAAGTTTTATATATATTTAAGTTTTATATATATATATAAATAAAATTTACAAATAGCCAGCAAAATTCTAATGGTAAATTAAATGTTCCAAAAATGACTCATGAATATACATATCATTGGATAGAAGAAAGGTAAGGATTCAAATGTATTTTATTCGTTGGCTCTGAAGAAAAAAAACATTTCATTACATTTATTCTATCCTGGGATATCTTTTGAGATGTAGGAGGTATTCTTTTTTTTCTACAAAAAGTTAAACTTTAAATTTAATAATAAACTTTATCAATTCCATTTCTGTCAATTTGTCTTTCTGTGTGTATTGGGGGTTAGCATGTATGCATCCTAATTAAGTCTAGCAGTCCGGAGCAGTGATCTAGGAACATCAATTCAACAACATAAAACATAAAACAACAACAACATAACAAAAAGTTATTTTAATAACATTAATAACAGCTTTTCTATATTGATATCTCTATCATAACAAGCATATTTACAAAAATTCTAATTCTATATAACTCTATCATAAGTTACATCCTTATTTATATTATAATTACCTCTATTCATAGTTCAGTTTCATACCCTCTATTTCTTCAACAATTTTACCTTCAACATATTATATTTAATAAATTATCCCTTATTTTTTTTCATCTCCTCTCCTCTGTTCCAAATTTGGTAGTACTCGGTTTCCTCCCTCTTCTTCATTTCCATGGACAGTCTGTCCATTTCTGCATAATCATAGATTTTTTTTATTATAATTTGGTCTGGAGGAATATCTGGTTGTTTCCAGTTCTGTGCTAGGACAATTCTACTTGCAGTTAATTTGTGTATTGCGATATATTGTAATGTTTTCTTCATTTTCCCTTCGAGGATGCCCAAGAGAAAAAGTTCCGGCTTCATCTCTATTTTCTGTTCTGTTATCCCCTCCAGCCACTTTCTTATCTTACACCAGTATTTTCTAATTTTAGGGCAGGTCCACCACATGTGGTAGAACGTTCCTTGTTAATGACCACACCGCCAACATTCCCGGGACCTGTTCAAGAACATCTTAGCCAATCTCGTTGGTGGCAGATGCCATCAATAAAACATTTTCATCCCAGCTTTGACAATAACATTGTATAGTGTTGTATTAATTTTTTTACCATCTGTCTAGTTGAGATTGCCAGTGTTATTATTCTTTGTAGCAATAATGAAGCTGTCCGTAGCAAGGAACAATTATCAAGTGCCCTTTTAATACTGTGTTTCCTGGAAAATAAGACCCTGTCTTATATTTTTCTGAACCCTGAAATAAGCACTTGCCCTTATTGCCATGCACTCAAAAGCCCGATTGGGCTTATTATCAGGGGATGTCTTATTTTGGGGGAAACAGGGTAAGAGAAGGGGAGATGTAAACACTTCTTTTTCTTTAATTAAGGTAGTAATTGTCACCTTTTCTTTGTGCTTCAAGAGGTTTGCTATTGTGTTTAAAACAAACTTCTATGATGTCATTTTGATAAAGGGATACTTTTCTAATAAAAATTCTAATGAAAAGGGCATTTAAATGATGATTTCAATTAATGAAGTAAATTGGGTGATGATTTCAATTAATATTATATTAAAATAGGTGTCCGTGCCATAAATAGCTGCATGTAATTCTTACTTGGTTCTTTGAGAGATTCTAAAAACTGAAACAAGAGCATCAATCCCAGCTTCCTAATTTTGTTTTCCAGTTAAGAATGCAGTTTTGAAATTTCTGCATGATGCATTTCACAAACATATTAATAGCTCCTGCTTTGGTTGCCCTTCCATTTGTGCTTCTCATTTTGGTTTTTATGGACTGAGGATTCAATAAATAGTCCACAAATTATACAATGTTGTAATTTTTTTATCCAAAAAATAAGTTTTTCTAAAAATCTAGAATTGATGTAAATGATTTGTGTAAACATTTAGACAAAGGAAAACACAGGGAGAAAAAAAATACAAGCACAGATATCTCCATTGCAAAGAGATTCTGGAATGCTACTGAAATAGTTATAGCTGTAGTACTTAAAAAAGTACTAACTTTTGTGTTGGAAGGAAGGAGAGGAAAAATTAATATGACAAAATTAATATGTGCATATAAGAAGACAAACATTAGTTTAAAATGCATAATTTTCACATTTTAGGGCAGAAACTGATGTAAACCTTTATTCTCCAGGACTTTAACCCTGCATTCAGTGTAAATTAGATAAATAAAACAATGAATATGTAAATTCAGAATTAAACAACTACAAAAGCTTCATGAAGCTTGATACTTCCAAATAAGCTAGAAGGATTCTATCTTTCTATTAATGCATCCTAGGACTCGGTTGGCTTTTTGGGCAGCTGTAGCACATTGCTGGCTCAGATTTAAGTGATTTGTCCCCTTGGACTCTGCAATTCCTCTCACAGTTACTACTATTGAGATAGGTGCTACCTATTCTATAACTGTGTAATCAGTTTTTCTTGCCTAAGTTTAGAACCTCACTTTTCTCACCATTGATTTTCATTTTGTCAGATACGGCCCAGTGTTCAAGTCAGTAGTGGGTTTCAAATCCCGTCGCTACTGGTTTGCTCATGGGCATGAGCGATGCGCATGCACAAAGACATCCACGTGGGTGGGCAGAGCCTGCCGCTGCTGCTACCGGTTCGCCCAAACTGGCGCAAACCGGTAGCAACCCAACACTGGTTCAAGTCTGTCAAGATCCTTCTGTATCTTGAGACTATCTTCTGGAGGTGTTTTTTTTTTTACATATTTTGCATATTTTACATGCAATGTTTTAGTGAGAGATCATCAGAGTGTTGTAAAAGAATATGATGGTTATGGGAGATTCTGAACTGAAACCATCAGTAAGAATATCCAAGTTTCAATAAAAGTCTTGATCAGTCTTAGGGAACCTATATTTTGAAGTTAATATTGAATGGATGATTCATAGATTTATTCATTGGATATTTCCCCATTTTGTGAAAATCCAGCTATACCTTAGCATGTTATGTGAACCAGCCATCACATAAGCTATAGTATGGTTTTTATTAAACATATTTTTAAACTAGATTTAGAGTTTAGCATTTCATAAAAGTCATTGCATAGCCTTACATAGCATAAAAAAATAAAGTATAAAATAAGATAAATAAAACAGAACAAATAAATAAATAAATAAATAAAACTTTCTTATTTCAGAATAATGTAATGAAGCTATTAGTACTATAAATGGGAATAACAATTATTGTTATTACCAAATTTGGAACATGTTTAATATAGTCAATTTATTCTAAATAAGATCATGTCCAATCTTGAAAGCCATTAAAAAAGTGCATTGTTCTGCTTGGAGGAAACATAATTGAGATTAAAAGAATCAGTTATAATGCGAACATTGAGTAAATGTAGGTGTGATAAATTTGTGCCACAGAACTTGATAGAACTGACTGTCAAGAAGAACTATTGTTTCAATGACTCTTGATTTCTGGTAAAAAACACATTCATTTTATCTCATTGTATAGGAGTTTCTGGAATCTTTCTTCTTGGAACACAGTTTGCAAGACATTAGAAAGTACAACAATCTGAACTTTTTTGAATATGAATAGAGTGGTGAGATTAACATCTATCAGTTTATGACTGACAACTATATAAGACTGCATATAAGACTGAAGGGGAAGGAAGGAAGGAAAGAAAAAGAAAGAATGAAAGAGAGAGAGAGAGAAAGGAAGGAAGGAAGGAAGGAAGGAAGGAAGGAAGGAAGGAAGGAAGGAAAGAAAGCTGAAGTAATAAACTTTTTTCTGATCTTAAAACTTCATAGGGATGGCGACTATAGTCATTAAATAACGAAATGTTCTTTTGAAGAAGGATTGTGACATATCTGAAAAAATAATAAATACAGAACCAGCAGTCCGTGACCAAAGAAAAATATTATCAATGTCAAGTTTTTCCAGTTATAATATATAGTAGATCTGTGAGATCTAGACCATCAGAAAGGCTAAAGAAAAAAACCCCAAGATTTCTTTGAATTGTGCTGCTAGAACTTTTTGAGAATTACTTGAACAATCATTATTCAGATAAAGTACAAACCAGACTGTTCACTGGAAGCATTATTAGTGAATCCAAATGTTAAATATTTTGGAGATGTAATGCAAAGCTAACAATCAATGGAAATACCCTCATGTTTATAAGAATTGAAGGTAATGGAAAAGAAGTCAACAGAAACTAGGTAAATAACTGGTATTATTAATGTGACCAGCATTAACTTGCAAGAACACTAGCAGTAGTTGACAGAGAATCCTAACAAAATAGGATTTTGGGTCATTAAGAATCAGAAGAAACTGAACATCTAAACAAGAGTAGCAATGGAAATAATAAAGAAAGGAATTATAACAAATTCTATTATTTATTTCTTTATTTAACGTTCAAATTTATATATCTGTCTGTCTTGTATATATGATTTTGGGTGGCTTACTAATTAAAACAAACATGAAAAACAGTACAATGTAAACATTAAAAAATAAAAAAAACATTTCAAAAATTTAAAAACAACAATATAAAAGCATATTTAAAAAACCCTCATGCAATGCATAAAACTCACAGCAGAGGTATTCCCATTAATCAAAGCAATTAGTAGACCCACTGCACCAGCTCCTAATTCCCATGCCCACTGGCAAAATCAGTCTCTGGGAGATGATGTTGCAAAGGGTGGGTACTATATAGTAGAATAGGGTCTCTTCCTGAGTCATTGATGCCCTTTTAACCCCATGGGTCATCTACTGCAATAGACTCTACTGGGACTGCTCTTTCAAAATGCTGCAGCATGGCCAGTCTTGTTTGTTTGTTTGTTTGTTTGTTTGTTTGTTTGTTTGCCAAATATGTACAACATAGCAGGTATGAATATGAACATAGACATGAATGACAGAAATGAATACAAATAAATGGGGACAGTAGGACAGGGATGGTAGGAATGCTGGTGCGCTTATGCATGCCCCCTTTATGGACCTCTTAGGAATGGGGTGAAGTCCACGGTAGACAGTTGAAGGTTGAAGCTGTGAGGGTTTGAGGATGTAACAACGGAGTCGGGTACAGCATTCCAGGCATTGGCCACTCTGTTGCTATTTTCTGTCGTATTTTCTGCAATCGAGTTTGAAGCGGTTTACCTTGAGTTTGTATTGATTGTTTGCCCATATATTATTAAGGTTGAAGCTGAAGAAGTTGTTGACAGGTAAGATGTTGTAGCAGACAATTCTGTGTACTATGCTTGACCACAGGTGGCACAGTTCCAGATTGTCCAAGCCCAAAATTTCAAGCCTGGTAGCATAAGGAATTCTATTGTGAGTAGAGGAGTGGACTACACTTCTCGTGAAATACCTCTGGACCATTCAATTATATTAATGTCTGATATACAATGTGGATTCCAGGCAGACGAGCTGTATTCGAGAATTGGTCTGATAAAGGTTTTGTATACCCTAGTTAGCAATACAATGTTACTCTTCTCAATGGAGAAGAAGCGTCGCAAACTTAGGTTAACAATTCTTAATGTGTTTTTGGCAATGCTGTTACAGTGAGCTCTGGGCTTAGATTGTTTGAGATAACTACTCCTAGGTCCCTGACAGAATGAGGGCTATCTACGACGTCGTTATCGCCCAACTTGTATTTGGTATTCTGATTTTTATTGCCAATGCATAGGACAGAGCATTTATTAGTTGAGATTTGGAGTTGCCAAATGCACGACCATTCTGACACATGGTCAAGGTCGCTTTGTAGGGAAGCAGCATTGTCAGTGGTGTTAAATAATTTTACGTCATCAGCAAAGAGGATGCAGCTGCTTTTAATATGATCGCATAGCCTTGGTGAGCTGCACTGGTTACCATTCTGCTCTCAGATGGAATTCAAGTTGGCGATCATCACCTGTACATGTACATGGCATAAGGCCAGTTTATTTCAGGGATTGCCTGTCTCCCATGGTTTTTGCCTAGCCTTTACATGTTAGCAGAATTGGCACACTCTGAGTTCTTTCAAATAAACTGTGCCATCTTGATGCATCACCTCCCCTCTGGAGTGAGATTCCTCCTCCCAAATTCGCTTGGTTCCCACCCAGTTTGCATTCAATAAAGCCTTTAAGATCTATTTGTTTTCCCAAGGCTTAAGTCAAGATGGATGGATCCCTTTGCTGTATGTGTTTTCTCTGTGTATGAAATGACAGCATCAAATCTTTATTTGTTCTGATTGCACTTTTATTGTTTATTCTACTGTGAGTTGCCAAGAGTTACGGTAGTTTGGAGTCACACCTAAATTGAAATAAATAAATGTTAAACTCAGGAACACTGCAAATCACCTTTTGAGAACTTCTGACAAGCAAAGTCAATGGGGAAGCCAGATTCACTTACCAACCATGTTACTAATTCAACAACTGCAGTGATTCACTTAACAACTGTGGCAAAAAAGCTCATAAAATGGGGCAAAATTCATTTAACAAATGTCTCACTTAACAATGGAAATTTTGGATTCAGTTGTGGTCATACATTGAGGACTACCTGCACTTGGTGTTCTCAAAGACATTAAGACAATGAGAATTTCAGTATTTGAGTTTTAAGAACTTGTTTTTACCTTGCTACAGGATAGATTCCCCACCACATTGTCTGTTCTCCACTTCAGGTAAATGAAGATGTCAAAATGATAATGAGAGTTGCTATAGCAATAATTTTTCCATACATGGCTTTTATTGGGTTTTTTAAAATTTATAAGATGTATAAATTGGTTCAAAACAGAGTGCCAAGTCAAAACACATTACAAGGAACAATACAATAAACAGCAAAAAAGGGAGAGGGAACACTACTGAGGAGGAGGAGGAGGAGGATCTTCCAATCTTGCAATAGTTCTTTGAGTTGTTCTATGATGTCAGCTTTGACAGTGTAGCAATCACAGCATGCAATTTCTTTTAGTGCTTAATCACTAAAGGCCTTCTGGCAAAGCCAGAATTTAATTGTTTTCTAGAATTTCACTGGAATTTCACACAAGAGAAAGTTCAGCACGTATTGAATCTACTTAACATAGACAGTCTCTTAAGATACCCAGACTCTAAGCCAGTACCTTGAATGGCACTCAAAAATAGATCAAGGACCGATGCAGCTCTCATAACAGCTTTAGCAGTTTTGCAGTTTTATATCATAATTCCAATATTGTCTTTTAAGCTTTCGGGCAGCACATTTTCCATAAACTGAAATTTCTGGGCAATCTTCAAAAGCCACTCCATGTAGAGTAAACTGCAGTAATCAAATGACAAAATTTGATTTTGTCTGTGGCTCAGGCTGGTAAGACAGTCTGTTATTAACAGCAGCTGCTTGCAATTACTGCAGGTTCAAGCCCCACCAGGCCCAAGGTTGACTCAGCCTTCCATCCTTTATAAGGTAGGTAAAATGGGGACCCAGATTGTTGGGGGCAATAAGTTGACTTTGTATATAATATACAAATGGATGAAGACTATTGCTTGACATAGTGTAAGCCGCCCTGAGTCTTCGGAGTAGGGCGGGATATAAATGCAAATAAAAAAAATGCACAACTAACCAACTTTAGAGCATCTTTTCTAGATAAAAAGGTTGGGAAAAGGCCCTCCTCTCCACTGTTTCCACCTGCAGTCTTATGAAGAAAACCATTATACCCCCATTTCACATATTAATACCCTAATACAATCCAGGAGAACAAGTTGATTGCTATGCTTCTTTCAAGATCAATAATATCTCCATTTTTTTCTAAAGTAACTGAATGAAATTGGTACGTTAAAACGTTCCATAACAATAGCTAAAAAATTAAACTTTCTAAATAGTTCCTTTACTGCAATATCCCATTCATTTGACTTTTTATACTTCGTACAACCAAAGCCTATTGATTGTTTTAGGTTATTTTGGGTTATTTAAGGATATTTTAGAGTTAACAGTACATTTTGAATCACACAAGCTGTTTGAAGTTCTATGATACCCTGTGAACCCTAGAAATCTGAAGTCTGGAAACCACAATATTATAAAATATTTTCCTATTTGATATTCTCATGAGTCAAGTTACAAGGAAACAGTCAACAGTTTTCAGATACTATTAAAATATACACTTTAAATTTTTAGTGAAACAATCTAATATAAATACAATACCCTGTTTACCTTGAAAATAAGACTTCCCTGGATAATGAGCCCAATCGGGCTTTGGAGCGCATGTTCTAAAATAAGCCCTCCCTGAAAATACTTAAATGCATGCGCAGCTGATCCCTGCCATTTCCTCTGGTTAGGGTTAGGGAGACAGAGCTGGAAATCAGGTAAGATGACAAGAAGAGCCCCATCTTGCTCCACGCGTCCCAAAATAATAAGACCTCCCTGAAAATAAGGCCAAGCGCTTATTTCGACTCAAAAAATAGATCAAGGACCGATGCAGCTCTCATAACAGCTTTAGCAGTTTTGCAGTTTTATATCATAATTCCAATATTGTCTTTTAAGCTTTCGGGCAGCACATTTTCCATAAACTGAAATTTCTGGGCAATCTTCAAAAGCCACTCCATGTAGAGTAAACTGCAGTAATCAAATGACAAAATTTGATTTTGTCTGTGGCTCAGGCTGGTAAGACAGTCTGTTATCAACAGCAGCTGCTTGCAATTACTGCAGGTTCAAGCCCCACCAGGCCCAAGGTTGACTCAGCCTTCCATCCTTTATAAGGTAGGTAAAATGGGGACCCAGATTGTTGGGGGCAATAAGTTGACTTTGTATATAATATACAAATGGATGAAGACTATTGCTTGACATAGTGTAAGCCGCCCTGAGTCTTCGGAGTAGGGCGGGATATAAATGCAAATAAAAAAAATGCACAACTAACCAACTTTAGAGCATCTTTTCTAGATAAAAAGGTTGGGAAAAGGCCCTCCTCCACTGTTTCCACCTGCAGTCTTATGAAGAAAACCATTATACCCCCATTTCACATATTAATACCCTAATACAATCCAGGAGAACAAGTTGATTGCTATGCTTCTTTCAAGATCAATAATATCTCCATTTTTTTCTAAAGTAACTGAATGAAATTGGTACGTTAAAACGTTCCATAACAATAGCTAAAAAATTAAACTTTCTAAATAGTTCCTTTACTGCAATATCCCATTCATTTGACTTTTTATACTTCGTACAACCAAAGCCTATTGATTGTTTTAGGTTATTTTGGGTTATTTAAGGATATTTTAGAGTTAACAGTACATTTTGAATCACACAAGCTGTTTGAAGTTCTATGATACCCTGTGAACCCTAGAAATCTGAAGTCTGGAAACCACAATATTATAAAATATTTTCCTATTTGATATTCTCATGAGTCAAGTTACAAGGAAACAGTCAACAGTTTTCAGATACTATTAAAATATACACTTTAAATTTTTAGTGAAACAATCTAATATAAATACAATACCCTGTTTACCTTGAAAATAAGACTTCCCTGGATAATGAGCCCAATCGGGCTTTGGAGCGCATGTTCTAAAATAAGCCCTCCCTGAAAATACTTAAATGCATGCGCAGCTGATCCCTGCCATTTCCTCTGGTTAGGGTTAGGGAGACAGAGCTGGAAATCAGGTAAGATGACAAGAAGAGCCCCATCTTGCTCCACGCGTCCCAAAATAATAAGACCTCCCTGAAAATAAGGCCAAGCGCTTATTTCGGGATTCAAAAAAATAGAACAGAACAGAAGAGAACAGAACAGAACCGAATAGAATTTTTTATTGGCCAAGTGTGATTGAACACACAAGGAATTTGTCTTGTGCATATGCTCTCAGTGTACATAAAAGAAAAGATGTGTTCATCAAGAATCATAAGGTACAACACTTAATGATAGTCATAGGATACAAATAAGCAATCAGGAAACAATCAATATCAAAATAAATTGTAAGGATACCAACAACAAGGTTACAGTCATACAGTTATAAGTGGAAGGAGATGGGTGATAGGAATGATGAGAAGTTTAATAGTAGTGCAGACTTAGTAAATAGTTTGACAGTATTGAGGGAATTATTTGTTTAGCAGAGTGATGGCGTTTGGGAAAAAACTGTTCTTGTGTCTAGTTGTTCTGTTGTGCAGTGCTCTATAGCATCGTTTTGAGGATAGTTGAAACAGATTATGTCCAGGATGTGAGGGATCTATAAATATTTTCACACCCTCTTTTTGACTCATGCAGTATACAAGTCCTCAGTGGAAGGCAGGTTAGTAGCAATTTTTTTTTCTGCAGTTGTAATCATCCTCTGAAGTCTGTGTCTGTCTTGTTGGGTTGCAGAACTCAACCAGACAGTTATAGAGGTGCAGATGACAGACTCAATAATAAGCATAATAATAATAAATATAAGACAGGGTTTTATTTTTGGGGAAACACAGAACATAATATCATCGAAATGGAAAGGGAATTAAAAGACTAAAGCAGTGTTTCTCACTCTTGACAATTTTAAAATGTGAGACTTCAATACTCAGTATGCTAGCTGGGGAATTCTGGGAGTTGAACTACACAAGCTTAAAATCACCCAGGTTGAGAAACCCTGGGTTAAAGCTTATCTAAGGTCATCAGCCAACTAATTTGGGTATACAAATTGACAAGCTCATGCTGAAAAAAAAAAAGATATTTTAAAAAAATGTTAGATGAAGAAAGCTGAATGTAGACAGTTGGTTTATTACATTGAAATACAAAATACTTTTCCGGGTAGGATGGGCTTTCATCTGCACCGAAGTCCAATTTCCTGAATATGAAGAGATGCAAGCAAAACATTTCCAAGCGCTTGCTTCCTGTTTCATTCATCACAAAATATACAGAGTATCTTTCATATTTATTTCCAAGCCAACGAACTGCTTAAAATGATCACAACTAGTCTCTGCATATGTATGCAGTGCATATGCATGTGTATTTAAGCTATCAACAATAACAAAAAATAAAGGAACATGCCATTATATTTTAAGATTACCTTTCGGCTCTGTTGGATAGATTTTCCTTCACTTTATTTCTTAGCATATGCATTAATTATCAGTTGTGTCAAGCAATAAAACACATACGTTGTTCCCTGGTGTGAATTAATACATACTGCCCTTCTGCTAGTAGGAATAACAGATGCAGAATGGCCTTTTTTGTAAAGTCTATGCTGATCTAATCTCTCCAAGTAACTGATGCTATCAAAACATACTTTGGAAATGTCTCTCTTTCAGACTCTTTATGTTAATAAAATTATTTTCTATGCCTTTCCTTTATATCACATTACGGCATGTTTAGCAGCTCCCAGGATGAAGGTTAAATAGCACTGAAGGGAGCTTTAATTTTCAGCCAACATCACCTGCCATTATTCCCCACTAACCTTTTGCTCCATTGATACAGAATATATAGTATGAGAATACATGAACGGTGTGGTGGCCTAGTGGTGAAGAACTGGCTCCCCACTTGGAAGTTTGAGAGTTTAATCTTGGGTAGTGGCAGATGTTTCTCTCCTAGGGTGCAAAGAAAAAATATCTGCTGTGAACTCTGCATGGCGTCAGGAAGGGCATCCAGCCAGTAAACACTAAGCTCCATCCGGTCATCCCAACTCTACCCTGATTAAGAGATTACAGAGTTGTAATCAGGAGTTTTATACAGAATATATGATCTTCCAATTTTATTGTTCTGGTGAGCATAGCCAAAAGAGAAGGATAAAAACAATAAAAATATGAAATATATAGCAATTTTGAGATACAGCAGCCAGACCTAATGGAAAAAAGACAAGAGTAAAGAATGAGCAAGGTCAGGAGAGAAAGCTATAGCAAAATATTAAGGTTCAGTTACAGCAGAAAGCTTCTGTAGACAGTATGCCTTCCAGGAAACCCCAATAAATGCTGGGATCATTAGAGTTAATCCTTAAACTTCTTTGATACTTCATTAAGCACTTGACATCTATATTGAATACTTCAGTATATAAAATCATTGCACTGCAGTTGTAGTGCAGAGAGAGAGCTTAAAGCCATCTCTTCTTGAATTGATGTTTCCCACAGCACAGCACAGCACATCCTTAAAAAGTGCTAACAGCAAGTTAACGAGCTCAGCTCTCTAACCTTAATTAGTTGATTAGAATCCTCTGGTTGGCAAATGCTGCTTCCTAAAACTGACCAGACCTTCAAATGCACATAACAATAACTGTTATTACTAAGAGCAATTTCTTCATAAGCATATTTTTGGCAAATGGTATCCATATTATCAAGGTATTGATCAGACATTTCATTCCCAGGTGCTGACTACAAGACACCTTATCTTCTTTAAATAGTCTTGAAAGAGGTTCCACTGTCTAAAGTTATGATCTGATGCAAATAAGACTAAGGAAGGAAGAAAGGAAGGAAGGAGGGAAGGAAGGAAGGAAGGAAGGAAGGAAGGAAGGAAGGAAGGAAGGAAGGAAGGAAGGAAGGAAATATATCAATTGTAACTTTTAGAAGGATCAATTTAAGAAACATCCTGATCCTTGGACAATACTATCTCAGAAATGCTTGTGAAGAATCTTGTTTTGAATATTCTTTGTTTTAACAATATTGGATTAAAAACCCTTATCATGATTCACAACACTCTGGGCCCTTACCTTCAGATGCCCGAACAACTGGGCTTTTGAAATCTCAGATGTGCTACTCTTGATTGATTATATGTCATTAAGTCATTACTGACTCAGTAAAATTAACAGAGTTCCTTGGAGGTCATTTAGTACAACCCACTGCTCATGGAGAAGACCTGTACTAGGGATTCGAACCACCGAACTGCCGACTTTTCTGATTGAGAAGCTCAGTGTCTTAGCCCCTGAGCCACCTATTCAGACTCTTATTAACCATATGGATAAATTTGTTGTTAGTAATTTCATATTTTATATCTAGTTTTCCTGGTAAAAAGAGTGGTTTATCATTGCCTTCTAGATGCCTGCTTATTTTAGCTTGATAAACTCATCCTTCCCAGGAACATCCCCATCACAATGAGGCAGTGTAGTAGAACTTGGGAGACGGGGGGGGGGGGAGGAGGCTGAAAGAGAGTTCTGTTAATAACATAAGACATGTAGTGAACTTTAGTATGAGTACAGAGGTTCTACAAGAATCCAATGCATCCTAGCCCAGATGGCATTGGAAGATGTGGATTAGATTGCCTTTTGCCATTGAGTACCCACTACATTCCACATATCTGGGGTCAGATCAAAGGAAACAAACCTAGGTTTAGGTTTAGGTTCTTTTCAACAGAAGATGAAATCGGGGAAAAGAACAGTCAGGATTAAGATGAAGGACTACCACTACATTAATAATGAAGAGCAATGATATTAGTTAATTTCAAACAGAGAAAGAGGGGGGCAGGCAGATAGCAGTCATCATGCCAGTTCTTAGATCACTGGAAATTGGCAATGCTATCCTGCAATAAAATTCTGCTACAATTATGGCCTTTAATATCTTCATATTATATGATACTCCCATCATCACCATTGTTACCTCTAAATTACTAGAAAGAATATTGTCTAATTGCTAGTAAAAAGAGAAGTGCGAGAAGAAAGGATGCAACTGGGTGCAGACCAATAGTGGGTTCCACTTACCTTCGCTACCAGTTTGGAATTGTGATTGCGTACATGCGCGTGCTTCTGCACATGAGCAGGGCATCTGTGATGATGTCTGGGGCAGGTAGGTGGAGCCTCCCACTGCCACCACTACCGGTTCGCCCAAACTTGGGCGAACCAGTAGAAACCTGCCACTGGTTCAGACGTCAATATTGCAAATCCTGAATACTTGAAGATTAACCACTTGGAAGGGAGATACCATCTGCCTGGTGCATTTACCCCTCTGAATTCCTGAAGGGTCCTCTCTATTTTATTTCCTTCTCTGTCCAAGTGTCTCTTTTCTGTGCCTCATCTTCTTCCAGTTTTGTTCCATTTGTTTCTCTCCCTTTCTTCTCAATGCAACTATCTTTTGTTTAATATCCATCCATCCATCCTTTTCTTCTTCTTCTTCTTCTTCTTCTTCTTCTTCTTCTTCTTCTTCTTCTTCTTCTTCTTCTTCTTCTTCTTCTTCTTCTTCTTCTTCTTCTTCTTCTTCTTCTTCTCTATTTCCCATTAACCCATTACTCTTCTTCTTTCTCCAAAATGCATCCTGCAATGTGGCCCAATGCAATAATTAATTCTAATAGTTGGCTCAAGTGGAAAATTATCTTTGTAGCAAGTAGCTCGCTTCTCTGGTGAAGTTGGGATCCTTGTGCTGTAGAAGGAAGCTATCTAATTAATTGGCAAAAGACCCCAGTCTGAAAAAGAAGCAGGGTATCGTTAAACATCTTCCCTAATCCCCTGGTTCAGGAAATGTATGTAGTATTAAATTTTCTCAGGAAAGCAAGTTTCTGTAACACCAGAAAATGTTTTTCCCTTGCTTTCTCTTCCTCTTTGATTCAGAAATCCCTCTTTCTCTTTTCTCAAAGGAAGATTTATTGATTTATTTTATTTATTTATTTATTTTACACAGTATATATAAGCATAAGCATGAAATAACTATACAATATATAAGCATATATATAAGCATAAGTATGTAATAACTATATTAATTGGATATAATGAAAGGAAACAATAGGACAGGAATGGTAGGCACACTTGTGCTCTTATGTACGCCCCTTACAGACCTCTTAGGAATGGGGTGAGGTCAATAGTAGACAGTTTTTGGTTAAAGCTTTGGGAATTTTGGGAAGAGGCCACAGAGTCTGGTAGTGTATTCCAAGTATTAACAACTCTGTTACTGAAGTCATATTTTCTGCAATCAAGATTGGAGCAGTTAACATTAAGCTTAAATCTATTGTGTGCTCATGTATTGTTGCAATTGAAGCTGAAGTAGTCTTCAACAGGAAGGACATTACAATAGATGATTCTATGAGTTAAACTTAGGTCTTGTCGAAGGCGACAGAGTTCTAAGTTTTCTAAGCCTAGGATTTCAAGTCTGGTGAGATAAGGTATTTTTTTGTTTTCAGAGGAGTGAAGAACTCTTCTTGTAAAATATTTCTGGACACGTTCAATTGTATTGATGTCAGAAATGTAGTGAGGGTTCCAGACAGGCGAGCTGTATTCTAGAATTGGTCTAGCAAATGTTTTATATGCTCTGGTTAGTAGTGTAGTGTTTCTGGAAAAGAAGCTATGCAAGATTAGGTATGTGAATACTGCCTCACCGAACCTATCACTTTTTTTACTTGGCAAGTTTTGTTCTTTTCCGCTTTGCACTGTAAATCCCTTGCTCTCTTCCATCACTGAGAAGCCTGGCTGTATATTAATCTCTGTTTTTAAATGTTTCTGCTTTCTCTGTCTCTAGCTGAACTCTATATGGTTTTTTTAAAGTAAATCAGTTCCTGAAATCTTCTATTTCCCCACTCTTTTTTTGAACTTGCTTGGATCCTTTGACATTGAATGTACTGAATCCCACAGCGGAATTGGAACATGACTATAAAAGTCTCATGATTCCCCCACTAGGACCCTCCTTCTTTGAAACTAACTCTCCACTTGCCAATTCCAATTGCACTGTGTGTAACGTATTGGC